>NC_086317.1:413512933-413812933 GCF_036172605.1 Pelobates fuscus | reverse complement strand
CTAATCTGTAGACAGTTCTCTATCTAACGGCATGTATTTTTGAAGTCTGAGATTTGTAAATTATCTGGTAAACAAACTCAGGCTGGAACTGCTGCAAAGCCACTGCCACAGAGACATACTAGGAATGGCAGATGGATTACTGTAGGATCTGGTAGACTTAGAGTTGTGGATAAAAAGGCATATTGCACAGTCTGTTGTTCTACATAATTCATTTTCTGCACTTTCAGAGTGTAATGGTGTCATGGAGACAGGCACTGAGGGTAGTGGTGTTGTGGAGAGAGGCACTGAGGCTAGTGGTGTTGTGCAGAGAGGCACTGAGGCTAGTGGTGTTGTGCAGAGAGGCACTGAGGCTAGTGGTGTTGTGCAGAGAGGCACTGAGGCCAGTGGTGTTGTGCAGAGAGGCACTGAGGCCAGTGGTGTTGTGGAGAGAGTCACTGAGGCTAGTGCTGTTGTGGAGAGAGGCACTGAGGCCAGTGCTGTTGTGGAGAGAGGCATTGAGGCTAGTGATGTTGTGCAGAGAGGCACTGAGGCTAGTGGTGTTGTGCAGAGAGGCACTGAGGCTAGTGGTGTTGTGCAGAGAGGCACTGAGGCCAGTGGTGTTGTGCAGAGAGGCACTGAGGCTAGTGGTGTTGTGCAGAGAGGCTTGAAGACTATGGTGAGGCCTAATAGAAAGCAGTTGTTGTTGGGGGATTCCATCATAAGAGGTGTGGAGATGGACAATGGTGGTCTTGTGAGGTGTCTGCCCGGAGCTACTGCTCACAGAGACAGGAGACGTATCTGTAATATTGTTAAGCAAGCAAAGCAGGAAGGGGAATTGGATGTACTTGTCCATTTAGGGACAAATGACTTGGCTTGCAATGAGGTTTCAGAGGTTTCAGAAGTTTTTAGTGTTTTTGCCAATGATATACGGCAGGTTGCTTCCACACTGTCATTCTCTGAAGTTCTGCCTGTGCATAACACTCAGAATGACAGGCGGATGCGTATTAGGGACTTTAACTTGTGGCTTGGTGAATGGTGTCGGGAGCAAGGATTTGGCTTTATTGCTCATGGTAGCTCTGTTTGGAATGGAAATAAACTGTACAAAAAAGATGGTTTGCATCTTTCTCAAAAGGGAACAAATGTTCTCAGTGAGCAGTTCAGAGGTTTTGCTAGGATGTATTTAAACTAGGAGGGGGGGGGGGGGCAAAAGGGTGATAAAACATCAATCCAATTGTCCCCCAAAACAAGGACAGAAGGTGCCTGTAGCAAGTGTGTTAAAAAATTATAAGCTTAGAGTTATGTCTACAAATGCTCGCAGTTTAGGGAATAAGATCCATGAACTTGTGGCAATAATGGCAACTGATAGTGTAGATTTAGTCGCTGTTACTGAGACATGGTATAATGAAAAAAATGACTGGGACATAGCAATACCAGGGTACTCTTTATATAGAAAAGACAGGGAAGGCAAGAAAGGGGATGGGGTGGCCCTGTATGTGAAGGATAGCATAAAATCTAGCCTAATAAAGGTTAGTGAGACGAACATAGAGTCCATTTGGGTTACGTTAGAATTTGGTAATCACACAGTAATTCGTGTAGGTGTGATTTATAGGCCCCCAGGACAAATTGAAGAGTTAGATAATCTACTAGTTGAAGAAATAGCTAAAATGACAATGAAGGGGGAAGTTATCATCATGGGTGTCTTTAATCTTCCTGATGTGAATTGGAAAACAAAAATAGCTACTTGTGCCAGAAGCACACATATTCTAAACTCCCTACTGGGATTGTCTCTAAAACAAGTCGTTGAGGAGCCAACTCGTAAAGAGGCCATACTAGATTTAGTGTTAACAAATGGAGATTTGGTATCAGATATTACTGTAGGTGGAAGTTTAGGATCCAGTGATCATCAGTCAGTGTGGTTTAATATAAGAACAGTGACTGAGTCACACCACACAAAAACAAAAGTTTTAGACTTTAGAAAAACAGACTTTTTTAAAATTAGAATATGTGTAAAGGAGTCATTATCAGACTGGAGCAACTTAAATGGAGTCCAAAAGAATGGGATTATTTAAAAGCTGCACTACTGAAGGCAACAGAAAATTGCATTAGGCTTGTCAGTAAAAGCAAAAAATTAAAGAAACCACTGTGGTACTCAAAATAGTAAAAAACTAAAAGTTAGCATTTAGTAATTATAAAAAAAAACCTTTGTGAGGAAGACAGAATGATCTATAAGATTAGGCAGAAAGAGGCTAAGCAAGTTATAAGAGCTTCCAAATCACACACAGAAGAGAAAATAGCACAGTCAGTAAAAAAGGGGGACAAAACTTTTTTTAGATACATAAATGAGAAAAGAAAAGTAAAACAAGGATTAGTTAGATTAAAAACAAAAGAAGGGGGGGCGGAGCCGGACAGGCATCCTGACCAGACGCACTTTACAGGAGCTCCCGCCGAGCTGACCCAAACTCGACGAAAAACCAGAAAAAAACCGCTGAAATTCTACCGCAAATCAGCCTACCGGCAAGAGGAAGCTCTCCTGTGGGTGCCGATACCAAACTCGACACCAGTCTCATCCGGGAACCGCGGCAACGGTATGAGGCCTAGCAAAAGCACGGGGGAAGGACGGCCGCCTTCCCGCCAGATTCTGAAGGCAACACCAGAGCGTGAAACATGCACCCCCCCCCTATGGACCGGCGGGGGATATCCCGGTCCCCGTTAAAGGGAGTATCCCGAACCCAGCACCAAGCGACAGGTACAAAGACCTCTCGAAGACACGCGGCGATGGGAACACCCAAGATGGCGGAGCATTATCAGCCAATGCCACCTGACAAGCACCGGAAACAACCTGGTGCCTCACACACAGGTGAACAGGCAAAAGACCCCATTACTATTATCTTTGACCGTTTCTGGGTCATGCTGGAAACACGCCTGCGGGCGGGAAAGCCACACCGAATCTCCCATACTGCGACCAAAGACGATGGCGGAAGGGTGTGTGAGGGTCCACTTCAGGGCAGCGCAAACACCCAAGCTTCCGACACTCACGTTACAAGCCCTCCCGGGCTGAGAGCAACAAGGGGCAAGCCCCAGAGGTGCCGGCCACACAAGCGGGGAAAGGCAAAGCGAAGACCCAAGCGACCAGGCAAAATTCCTTGCAACATCCCGAAAGGGTCGAACCTGGACCACACCGGTCTCCAGGCTCGTGGCCTAAACGCACCAGCCCTCATGCAACCCCGGGGCAGAAGGGGTCCCCCGCCCCCGATGCATCGCGGCATCACACAGCCGAGACGGCACCCAGACGTACGACCCACACCAGGGAGACAACGAACGACTGGCACCCACAAGGCCCGCAGCAACAGAGTCCGAATCCCGGCACACGCTACGGAAGAGAGATCCTTAGCATACCATGCCAGTACGTACGACTGTCAGCAAGGTCTTAACCAGCAGAGATATCAGAACCTTCCCACACCGTACCCGACAGCACTGGCCCAGATTAAGAACCAACGCTTGTATGGGACCAGCACCAGGGTGAGAGGAGACACTGGGTCGGCAAGCACTAAAGACCACCTACTGAAACATAATAGTGGCATCGGATGACGGTCTAAAGGCCCACCGCTGTGGCAGTTAGCCGCGCAATACAGGACTAGAACCTCAGTGCAACACCTAACCTTTTATAATTAACTTAATAGTCTTGTCCAATTTAGCCTTTAATGCAACGTACAGTTCATAAGCTACACTGTAGAAGGTTAAAGTCAGTTTAATTTTATTTTGATTCGTACAAAGCTTTTGATATATGCATTTGACCAAATTTTTATTTTCAACGCTAGACCTGTCGAGGCCAAGCCTACTCAGTGCCATGCCTGTTTAGTAATGTCATATAACTGCATACCTAAAACCACTGGTTACCTGTCAGGTTCATCTTAATTCTTTATTAAACCGCAGACTCGCACAGTAGCTAACAAAGTACAAAGGTTACCGTTAAGCACCCTTAAAACTGCAATGCCATAGACGTGACGTAACATTTAATAAACTTATAAACGCAATTACATTAGGCAATTTTTAGGCTTGTATAGCTCAGCGTGTAACACAATGCTACAACCACTTGTACTGTTGGACCGTAATTTTAAGTATGCTTAAACCTGTTTAAAAATATATAAAATTGTGCATGTTACTCTTATGCCCCGCTTGTTTCGCGTGGGAAAAGCTGGAGGAATGCCTTTGGGGTACCTCTTGCCTGCTTGTGTTATGTCTATGCACTACAAAAATAAAAAATAAAAAAAAACAAAAAAACAAAAGAAGGAAGGTATGTAGATGAGGATAAAGGTCTAGCTGACTGCCTCAATTGATATTTTTGGTCGGTATTTACAGCTGAAAATAAACGAAAGGGACCTCAGTTAAAAAAAAGGATAAATTAGTCATTTATTACACGAGTTTACAGAGGAAGAGGTTCTATTTCAACTGTCAAAAGTAAAGACAAATAAGTCAATGGAACCTGATGGAATACACCCAAAGCTATTAAAAGAACTTAGTGGTTTACTAGCAAAACCATTAACAGATTTATTTAACCAATCATTGTTAACAGGAGTAGTCCCAGAAGATTGGAAGTTAGCGAATGTTGTGCCCATTCACAAAAAAGGTAATAGGGAGGAGTCGGGCAACTATAGGCCAGTAAGCCTTACTTCAGTAGTGGGGAAAGTGATGGAAACCATGTTAAAGGATAGGATTGTTGAACATCTAAAAACACATGGATTTCAAGATCAGAGACAACATGGGTTTACTTCAGGGAGATCATGCCAAACTAATCTTATTGATTTTTTTGATTGGGTAACTAAAATTATAGATCAGGGTGGTGCAGTAGACATTGCTTACCTAGATTTCAGTAAGGCTTTTGACACTGTTGCACATAGAAGGCTTATCAATAAACTGCAATCTTTGAGTTTGGATTCCAATATTGTTGAATGGGTAAGGCAGTGGCTGAGTGACAGGCAACAGAGGGTTGTAGTCAATGGAGTATATTCGAAGCTTGGGCTTGTCACCAGTGGGGTACCTCAGGGATCTGTACTTGGACCCATTCTCTTAAATATTTTTATTAGTGATATTGCAGAAGGTCTTGATGGTAAGTTGTGTCTTTTTGCGGATGATACTAAGATATGTAACAGGGTTGATGTTCCAGGAGGGATAAGCCAAATGGCAAGTGATTTAGGTAAACTAGAAAAATGGTCAGAGTTGTGGCAACTGACATTTAATGTGGATAAGTGCAAGATAATGCATCTTGGACGTAAAAACCCAAGGGCAGAGTACAGAATATTTGATAGAGTCCTAACCTCAACATCTGAGGAAAGGGATTTAGGGGTGATTATTTCTGAGGACTTAAAGGTAGGCAGACAATGTAATAGAGCAGCAGGAAATGCTAGCAGAATGCTTGGTTGTATAGGGAGAGGTATTAGCAGTAGAAAGAGGGAAGTGCTCATGCCATTGTACAGAACACTGGTGAGACCTCACTTGGAGTACTGTACACAGTACTGGAGACCATATCTTCAGAAGGATATTGATACCTTAGAGAGAGTTAAAAGAAGGGCTACTAAACTGGTTCATGGATTGCAGGATAAAACTTACCAGGAAAGGTTAAAGGATCTTAACATGTATTGTGGTGGAATCTCGGTAAAAATAAATTTAGTAGGCCGAGATTACCACGTGGCATGTGTACGTGCATATACTGGTGTATCAGTCGGTTGGTTGCACGTGGCAAAGATACAATCAGTAGTGTACGGAGCATGTGCGAGAATACAGGAAGTAGTATTCCCCTCCTCCATTGTGCTGGGCAAGCCATGCGGTCAAACAGGAAGTTAGTTCTTGTTCGATTGATTGGGTAAGAGTATGTGTGGGTGGAGCTTATTATGGGAGGAGTTACATGCCTATATAAGGAGCCTACACTATTGTCCGGGGCTCAGATCTTGTTGTAATTTGGTGACATTAGTCCCTCTGAGTCCCGTTCGGTGAATCGAATAAAGAATCTCTTCCTTCCTGAAGAAACCTGTGTCCATCTCTCTGTGCTTGGCTTCCGTCAGTTTCTCCGGTATCATTTGGTGCATTGGCCGGGAAGCTCATCGTTCAACGGTAGCTGAGAAGCAGAGGCGTGAGACGGTCTATCTTTGCCCACGTTCTCTACGGCTGCACCCCTGAACTTCTGCGTGGACCTCCCTTCGTCTCGGCGCCACTGGTCTGTTGTCCAGGAGATCATCGGCCTCTACTTAGTAAGTGCAGGGGTGTCCCCGTCGATGAGTGTGAACTCAGGTTCAGGAACGAGGCGGTAAGATGACCGCTGTTTTAGACGGCGGACCCACTAGAGGTATTGGACACCGATTGTGCGGTAGGCCCATAAGGGGTTATTTGGAATCTGCCCCCTCCAGTGGAGGGAAGGAGCGAAGGCGCACCGCTCAATTAAACGCCCTGTAGTCAGCCCGTTTAATTTTGGTTTGGAGTCAGGCGGGGTTCTGGTGTAAATAGCCCTAGCCGGACACCGGTGTCTTGTCTAGACTAGCGTTCTAGGGTGTATATTTTATTCGCTAGGTCGGAGGGACCGGGAGACTAAGCGGCGCCTGTGTAAATTCGGTTCGCTAGATCTCAACCTATCTTGGCTAAGTGGGAAGGCGTGTAAATTTGGAACCCACTAGACTATTGATAGAGTAGATAGACTAAGAGGGTACTGTTGTAAATTCCGCCCTCTAGTTCGTTATATGTGGTGCTTGGGCAGTGTGGCTAACCAAAACGTATGTAGATAGTTTTAGGTAGTCCATCAAGGTACTGGCCAATAGATTAGTTGGGAATTGTAAATGTGTTAAAGATTGTTGTAGTAGCGTGTATATCTTGCTAGATAGTGTGAGCTCTGCCGTCTAGTGAGAGTGTGAATAGTGTGTAACTGTATTATGCCATAACCATGTATAATTACTGACACTGTAAATAATTACTAATAATTGTCGTCTGTGTTGTATGTTTAACACCATAACCACTACTAATTGAACTGTGACTTTAAATTGTACTCTAACCAATGCTAACCGTACTATAACTACTGTTCGTAAAGACGATGTTACTGGGGTATGTTATAGACGGGTAATTCAGATATAGGGAATTATAGCGTGGGTGACTGTATAGTTTCGCCAAAGGGCACAGTATTAGTTATTTAGTGATTGGTGTAACAGCTGTGTGTACGGGAATTCCCTGAGTGTTTTAGTGTGCGTTTCGCTTAGTAACTGTACCACGTGGTGCTGTTGCCGAGGGAACGGGTGTGACCGTTGGAAGAGTGTTTGTTTAGTTTTTGTTGGAGACGACGCTTCATTGTTAAGTATGGGCGCGTCAGATTCAACGATTTTGGATCCCTTAGGATGCATGTTAAAAAACTTTAAAAAGGGATATACCGTATGTGATTTTGGGGTAAAGATGTCTCCAGCACGCCTGACTACTTTATGTAGTAGGGAATGGCCTACGTTGCCGCATGGCCACCACGTGGCAGTTTGGATCCTAATCTGGTACAGCGTGTACACGTGGCTGTATCAGGTAGGCCTGAACTTTACGGCCAGTTTCCATATATTGATTGTTGGAGGCAGGCCGTAAATGACTCGCCAAAATGGATCTGAGTATGCCACGAGGAACAATGTCGCCTCATGGTGGCCAGGACTCGCTTGTCCACTAAGGCCGTAATCACGCCCATTTTGGACACGCCCCCTGAGTCTGAGATCCCCATGCCGCCCCCTTACTCCTCCTCCACCGGAAGAGGAAGAGGAGGTGCTGTTGGAAACGCTCCTCCCCTTGCCCCGATGTCCCCACCTACCCCTTCCTCTAGCTCAGAGCCCAACCCCCTTGTTTTAAACCCTCCCCTTCCGGTACCTACCTCCGTTAACTCCACCTACCCCGATTTGGCGCCATATCTAGTTTCCGGTCAGGCTCCTCCTAGCCCGGCCCGGAATATTCTACTCACCAACCTTCCCCTTAGTAAAGCTTCCCCATCCCCTTGTCTTACTACCCCTCGACCGGAACCCCTAACTGACGCATCCCAACGACCCCGACATTATCAAATGCCTCTTCGATTGACTCCTGGCCCGACACACATTAACGGTGACGGCCAGATACAATATGCTGATCCAGTCTTCATCTATGTCCCTTTTACAACCACGATCTCTTAAATTGGAAAACCCATAACTCCTCTTACACCGAAAAGCCTCAAGCCATGACGGATTTGTTTACCTCAATAGTCCAGACACATAATCCCACTTGGACTGATTGCCAGCAATTGTTGATGACATTATTATTTTTTTTTTTTTTTTCTATCTATCTATCTATCTCTCTACCTATCATCTGTCAGCAGGACAAACTATATTGGTACCATATAAATAACATTAGATACAGCAATTTCAGTATTTAAATATTTATTTATTTTTTTTAATTTTTTTTAACATTTATTAATATTTTATTTTTCATTTTAGATAAAAAAATTACATACATATCCATTTAACACGCTTACAAAGAGAAAAATAAAAAGAAGCAGGTTTGATATACTATCAAAAGTTAAATATTATACATACAGTATATACATACACTTCCCTCTTTACTTTCCCTTTTCACTCATTTTTCCATCCTTTCTAGTTACATAATCCGCAAAAGAAAAAAACAAACAAATAAATACGTTCAAAAGACTCTACATACACTTCCTCTTGTGGTTACTACCTTGCCTTAGTGAGATTGACATTTAGGGGGGAGGGGGGGGTTAATTTTGAGTGTTAAAGTATCCATTCCAAGGGGCCCAGATCTCGTCGTAATTCTCTTTGGAAACTTTATTTGTTACTATGCCAGCTTCCATCCTACCTTGATAGTCCACTTGTATGCAAATATCATGCCAATCTAACGGACCCATAATTCTCCAATTTCTAGCCATTACTAATTTGATTGCCATAAAGATATGTATCATTAGGATTTTAAATTTTATCTTGACCCTTGGCATATCTAAGTGAAACAAGAACATTTGAGCCGTGATAACAGTTTGTGCTTTCAAAATAAAATTTACCAAATCAGACAAAATTATTTTCATAGGTTTCAACTCCTCACAGTTCCACCATATATGAGGGAATGTGCCTAGTTCCCTGCCACATCTCCAACAATCTGGGAGAAGTGTGGGTTGAAATCTGTGAAGGCGTGTTGGTACCAGGTACCATCGATATACTAGTTTAAAGTATACTTCCCGTACGTTTACCCCATGTATGTGTCTTTTAACTAATTTTAGGCCCGAAAGCCAGTCTTCGACCGGCATAGAAAAATGGAGTTCTTGCTCCCATTTAATCATTGCTGTCACTTTGTCTATTTGGGTTTGTCTCCTTATGAATTGATTAAATCTGGAGGCAATTTTTTTCCTATAATGAGATAGTGTAAACTGATCTATTGGAGAAGTTTCCGAAAAAGTCTTTCCCATAATAAAAGATTTTATTCTTAAGTAATTAAATATTTCTTTGGGAGGGAGATTATATTTAGACTGTAGTATTGGGAATGACCATATTTTATTGTCCTCTAATAGTTCCGTAAATCTTACAATTCCGCAGTTTTCCCATACTTGAATATTTATATCTTTTATGTAATATTTTAAACAGGTTAATGGGGCATTTCTTGATATATGATTGGTACCATATTTTTTCTTTAGATATTTTACTATATATATCATTGTGTTGTTCATTGGGTTGTTAGATTTTATATTTTTTACAAATTCGTTGTCGCACCACAAAAGAAATAGAGGTTCGATATTACCAAAATCCGATTTTTCAATTTCTAACCAAATTGGTCTTGATGTTGTAAGGTTATCACACTTAAATAAGTGTGCAACCATATTATTTATATAGAGTTTTTGTATATCCGGAAAGGATACTCCCCCTTCACTCCAGTGTCTCTGTAAGATTTCCAGTGACACTCTAGGTCGCCTATCCTGCCAGATATAATCTGTTATTTGTTTCTGGAGACCGGTTGATGACATTATTTAATAATGAGGAAAGGACAAGGATAAATCAAGCGGCAATTAAAGCGCTGGAAGAAGTGGCCCGTACACAAAATCAGGCCAACCCGGCAGCATGGGCCGCAGCCCATTATCCAAACACCGATCCAAATTGGAATACCAATGGCGCAGACATGGTCCATTTAAAAGCTTATAGGGACGCTATTATTGCTGGCATGAAAGCTGGAGGAAAGAAGGCGATTAACATGTCTAAGACGGCTGAGGTATTACAGAAATGTGATGAATCGCCCAGTGTCTTTTATGACCGATTATTGGAGGCATACCGTTTGTATACCCCCTTTAATCCGGAGGCTCCTGAGAATTCCCGGATGGTTAACTCTGCCTTTGTCAGCCAAGCCTATGGAGATATAAAGCGCAAGCTACAAAAGTTAGAAGGGTTTGTAGGGATGTCCATAACCCAACTAATGGAGGTAGCAAACAGGGTATACATGAATAGGGAAACAGAGACAAAGAAGGAGGAAGAGCGTAAGATGCGTAGAAAAGCAGATATGCTAGCGGTATCAATCGCAGGCGTAGATAGAAGGGAAAAGGAAGTGTATACGGGAACGGATAAAGGCAAGAGTAAATGGAATAGGGAACCCTTGAGTAGGAACCAATGCGCGTACTGTAGGGAAGAAGGTCATTGGAGAAGTGAGTGTCCACAAAGGAAACAGTATGAGAGAGACAGACCTAGGGCAGGATATGGTAATTATAGAGGCAGAGCGAGAGGTAGAGGAGGTCCTGGAGGGAATAGTGGTAACAATAGAGGAAGTGTTAGTGGAGACAGGTACTATCCAGCAGCGCAGAGACCCCGCGATAGGGAAGATAGGGACTTTGTGGGGTTGGCTGACACAGTCATGGAGGACTATTGATACCGACCGGGCTCCATCCCCCTTGGCCGAGCGGAGCCTATGGTCGATGTAGCAATAGGGGGGAAAAGGAGTGCTTTCATGATTGATACTGGTGCTGAACATTCGGTGGTGACTGACCTAGTTGCTCCTCCATCTGGAAGAACTATCACCGTAATAGGAGCAACTGGAAGGAGTGCTGCTAAACCGGTTCTTAAAAGTCGACTCTGTACATTGGGAGGCCACGTAGTGAAACATCAGTTCCTTTATATGCCTTAATGTCCAGTCCAACTGCTAGGACGGGATTTGTTGTCGAAATTACAAGCGCAGATAACATTTCTACCTAATGGAACAACATCTTTAAAGTTCAATGGACCTTTAGGTATAATGACAATATCTGTACCAAAGGAAGAAGAGTGGCGACTTTATACAGTGTTGACTAGCCAAAACCCTAAGAGTGATGAATCCTTGTTCAATATACCAGGAGTGTGGGCAGAGAACAACCCACCAGGACTTGCTCGCAATATTCCACCAATTCGAATTGAACTGAAACTTGGGGTTTATCCAGTGAGCTTAAGACAATACCACATCCCACAAAAGGCCAAGAAGAACATACAATCATATTTGGATAAGTTCATACGGTATGGTATCCTAAAATTCTGTACTTCCCCCTGGAACACCCCATTGTTGCCTGTTCAAAAGCCCGGTACAGATGAGTATCGCCCTGTGCAGGACTTGAGAGCAGTCAATGATGCGGTCGTAAGTATACACCCAGTTGTGCCCAATCCATATAACCTGCTTGCTTTAATTCCGGGTGGGGCTACCTTTTTTACTGTCTTAGATCTCAAAGATACCTACTTTTGCCTTCGAATTGCTGCGGAAAGCCAGTGTATCTTCGCATTCCAATGGGAAAATGCTGTGACGGGCTCGAAACGCCAGATGACTTGGACAAGACTGCCCCAAGGGTTTAAAAATTCACCTACCCTATTTGGATGAGCTTTAAGTCAAGACTTACTGGATTTCAAGTCCATCCCAGGAGAGTGTGTACTATTGCAATATATAGATGATTTGTTGATAGCGGCAGTTACAAGAGAAATTTGTCAGCAAGCAACACATGATTTACTACACATTCTCTGGAAGGCAGGATACAAGGTGTCCAGGAAGAAAGCTCAGTTGTGTCAGCCAACTGTCAAGTATCTGGGATTCCATATCTCTGAAGGTCAAAGAATAATGGGGCCAGAGAGAAAAGAAGCTGTATGCCAAATACCAATACCCAAGAATAGAAGACAAGTGCGGGAATTCTTGGGGGCAGCAGGCTTATGTAGGATATGGATTCCCAGTTATGCGATATTGGCGAAACCTCTTTATGCAGCTATAAAAGGTACAGAACACGATCCCTTCCTGTGGACCCCTGAACAGCAAAAGGCATTTGAAGATGTGAAGAAGGCTTTGATGAGTGCCCGAGCATTAGGTCTACCTGATCATACACGCCCATTCTACTTATATGTACACGAGCAAAGAAGAATGGCTGTGGGAGTATTGACACAGTACTTGGGATCATGGCAACGACCTGTTGCATATATGTCCAAACAACTGGATGCAGTGGCCACTGGTCTTCCACCTTGTCTAAGAGCCGTAGCTGCCACTGCCCTGCTGGTAGCCGAAGCTGATAAACTCACTCTGGGTCAGGAACTCTATGTGCGAGTCCCGCACGCAGTACAAACGTTGCTAGACTATAAAGGCAATCATTGGTTTAGTAACAGCCGCATGACTAAGTATCAAGCTATGTTGTGTGAAAACCCAAGAGTGCATCTAGAGACTGTTAATACCTTGAACCCAACTACCCTTTTGCCACAACCTACTGAGAGTCAACATGATTGCCTGGAGGTGATGGATGAAGTGTTCTCAAGTAGACCAGAACTTCGTGATTTTCCCATCCAGAACCCTGATGTCCAGTACTATACGGACGGCAGTAGGTATGTGAAAGAAGGAATTCGCTATGCAGGATATGCAGTAACAACCATAGACAAGGTGATAGAAGCTCGGCCATTGTCAAAAGGAACATCGGCACAGAAGGCAGAACTAATTGCACTCACACGAGCGTTACAATTGGCTGAAGGTTTAAGAGTGAACATCTACACGGACTCCAAGTATGCGTTTTTAACCACTCATGCCCACGGAGCTTTGTATAAAGAAAGAGGACTACTGAATTCAGAGTTTAAAGAAATCAAGTACGCAGCTGAGATATTACAACTACTGGAAGCCGTGTGGGAACCGAAAGAAGTTGGTATTATACATTGAAAGGTGATGGTGATGTAACCAAAGGAAATCGGATGGCAGATAATGCAGCTAAGCGTGCCGCTGAATCAGGAAGACAGGAGTATTTGGAACATATAGCTGCTCTTACTGTCTCAATGGACTCCAGTTTATACGGCTCAAGAAGAAGAGTGGTTAAAGACTGAAACTGGGAAGTACCTGGAGAACAATTGGTATCAGTTAGAAGATGGAAGAATAGTCATTCCAGCATCACTAGCTGTAGAAATTGTCCAGAACTATCATAACGGGACACATTCTGGAAGAGATAGTATGGAAGAATCTCTCAGGAAACATTTATACATACCAAGATTGTCCAACTTGACTCAAACCATTGTACGAAGATGTGTGATATGTGCCAAGAATAATGCAAGGCAAGGACCAGTGAAACCACCGGGAGTTCAGTATATGGGGGGACTCCCTATGTCCGATCTTCAAATAGACTATACGCTATAAAGGTGGCTGAAGTGACTCCGTGGATTCATCACTCCAGGGTTAAACCAGCAGCAGTAGATTCTTGGCAAGTTACAACAGATCCAGAGAATCCCTGCAAGATCCGGTTAAAGCGCACGACTCAGTCGGAGTGACGAGGAGATATCGGGATTTCAAGTGTGTTTAAAGAGATCAGCAAGTGAGTGTTTTGACGGCCATAATAAAGCCTGACCACTTACCCACGTGACATAGCCAGGGTGTCTTGAAGGGACCTCTGTGAAGGGAAGAGAGGACCTGAATAACTCCATTCCTTGCAGCCCTTACATCCTGGAAGCTGAGGTGCCATCGCACGGACGAAGAATGAGGATGAAGACGTCGAAAGAAGTGCTCTTGATAATGTATATTTTTGTGATTTTAATTATTCGGGAAGGTAGAGGTACCGACACACCTAGCTGTGAGGTTTGCATTAAGACTACTATAACAGGTAATCATATTTCCCAGACCCTAATTTGGCATTCACAATATGAGTGTAAAGGATATGTATCTAGGTGTAGATACCTAGGTATAGATTATAGTGTATGCCATTTAGGAGTAGGAGAACCTAAGTGCTTCAGTCCAGAGTATCAACCCCGTACAATTTGGTTGACCCTCCGGAATGGAGACCCACAGGGGACCCTAATAAATAAAACAGTATTAGAAACCGTACATTCTTCGGGTGTTCTGCTATTTGATGCATGTAAGGCGATATCAAGTGGTAGAAAACCGTGGAATGTATGTGGGGATCTTAAGTGGGAGAGAACGTATGGGTCCAATGATAAGTATATTTGTCCCAGTAGTAAAAACAAGTATGTAAATCCAAAATGCCCAGATAGGGATTATAATTATTGTCCATATTAGTCTTGTGTGGGGTGGGCAACTTGGGGACAGACAGTAGATAAGGATATGATTGTTACTAAGTTGCCTACCAAACCATATTGTAAGTCTATGGAGTGTAACCCAGTCCATATACTTATTAATAATCCTGAACAATTTATAGATAGGTTCGGAAATTTATTTGGGTTTCAGATATATGGGACGAGTTTGGATCCTGGGACAATATTATTTATAGGGATAGAGACCGATACCGTAGCATCCCAAACTTATCAGGTTTTCCATTCTTTTTATGAAGAGATGAGTGTAGAAAATAAGATCCCCCATAATGCTATAAACCTGTTTATTGATTTAGCTGAAAGTATTGCTGGTAGTCTTAGTGTGACCAACTGCTATGTGTGTGGAGGTACTAACATGGGAGACCAATGGCCCTGGGAAGCAAAGGAGGTAATGTATTCTGGTTCTGAGACAATTGAACAAATAATATCTTCTCAAGCCGATTATCAAATGAGTGTTAGAGGTAAATCTGAGCGGCGATTAAAGACCTCCATTATAGGTTATGTTTGCATAGCAAGGAAAGGAATAATGTTTAATACATCTGTAGGAGAACTGACTTGTCTAGGGCAAAAAGCTTATGATGATAATACAAAGAATACAACCTGGTGGTCGGCTTCAAATGTCTCAGAACCACCTAACCCCATTTGCAAGTTATACCAATTTAAAGGACGTGTGGTTTGATCTATCTATCACATCTAGTTGGAAAGCCCCGGCAAATTTTTACTGGATCTGTGGTAAGAAAGCCTATTCGGAGTTACCACAGGACTGGGAAGGGGCATGTGTGTTAGGTATGCTCAAACCATCCTTCTTCTTGTTGCCTATTGAAACAGGAGAGACTTTGGGAGTTAAAGTATATGATGTGAATCATAGGAAGAAAAGAGGACCCCTAGAGATAGGTACCTGGGAAGATAATGAATGGCCTCCCCAGCGTATTATAGATTATTATGGGCCAGCTACGTGGGCAGAGGATGGTACTTTTGGATATAGAACCCCAATATATATGCTCAACCGTATTATCAGGTTACAGGCAGTGGTTGAGATAATTACCAATGAGACATCGCAAGCGCTCAATCTCCTAGCGAAACATAATACTAGGATGAGGACAGCCGTTTACCAAAATAGATCAGCTTTGGATTACCTATTGGCAGTAGAGGGAGGTGTATGTGGGAAGTTTAACCTAAGCAATTGCTGTCTTCAAATAGATGATGAAGGGCAAGCAATAGCTGAGCTTACTAGCCATATGGTTAAACTAGCGCATGTGCCTACTCAGGTATGGAAAGGGTATAATCCAAGTAGTTGGTTTGGTAATTGGTATGAGCAGTTTGGAGGACTTAAGGCATTGGTAGGTGGAGCCATGCTAATCTTAATGCTGTGTCTTCTCCTACCATGTCTTGTTCCTTTGGTAGTTAGGTCTGTGCAGGGCATTATAGAAAATATAGCAGAAAGAAAGGCTGCTGCACAGATAATGGCCATATATAGATATGAGGCTCTTAATCAGGGAGAACCAGTACAGGAAGAGGAATGTTGAGGGATTCATGTCTTTAGGGAGTCGCAAAGTCTGGTCTGGTTCATGGCAACCTGAGGTATATGTGGTGGAATCTCGATAAAAATAAATTTAGTAGGCCGAGATTACCACGTGGCACGTGTACGTGCATATACTGGTGTATCGGTCGGTTGGTTGCACGTGGCAAAGATACAATCAGTAGTGTACGGAGCATGTGCGAGAATACAGGAAGTAGTATTCCCCTCCTCCATTGTGCTGGGCAAGCCATGCGGTCAAACAGGAAGTTAGTTCTTGTTCGATTGATTGGGTAAGAGTATGTGTGGGTGGAGCTTATTATGGGAGGAGTTACATGCCTATATAAGGAGCCTACACTATTGTCCGGGGCTCAGATCTTGTTGTATTTTGGTGACATTAGTCCCTCTGAGTCCCGTTCGGTGAATCGAATAAAGAATCTCTTCCTTCCTGAAGAAACCTGTGTCCATCTCTCTGTGCTTGGCTTCCGTCAGTTTCTCCGGTATAGCTTGGAGGAAAGACGAGACAGGGGGGATATGATAGAAACATTTAAATACATAAAGGGAATCAACACAGTAAAGGAGGAGACCATATTTAAAAGAAGAAAAACTACCACAACAAGAGGACATAGTCTTAAATTAGAGGGACAAAGGTTTAAAAATAATATCAGGAAGTATTACTTTACTGAGAGGGTAGTGGATGCATGGAATAGCCTTCCAGCTGAAGTGGTAGAGGTTAACACAGTAAAGGAGTTTAAGCATGCGTGGGATAGGCATAAGGCTATCCTAATTTTAAGATAAGGCCAGGGACTAATGAAAGTATTTAGAAAACTGGGCAGACTAGATGGCCCGAATGGTTCTTCTCTGCCGTCACATTCCGTTTCTATGTTTCTATATTAGCTTACAGTGAAAAACTTTTTTTCTTTCTATTGTGACACCAGATATGAGTGGCAAAGTACACTGGCAGAGGTTGGCAGAGTACACGCTGAAGGCCTGACACCCAGACGCTTGCAGACAACTAACTGCTATTAGCTTACAGTGAAAAACTTTTTTTCTTTTTAAAGGCACGCTATTGTGACACCAGATATGAGTGGCAAAGTGCACTTGCAGAGGTTGGCAGAGTACACGCTGAAGGCCTGACACCCGCTTTAAGGACACTGACTGCTATTAGCTTACAGTGAAAAACGTTTTTTCTTTTTAAAGGCACGCTATTGTGACACGCGATATGAGTGGCAAAGTACACTGGCAGAGGTTGGCAGAGTACACGCTGAAGGCCTGACACCCAGACGCTTGCAGATAACTAACTGCTATTAGCTTACAGTGAAAAACTTTTTTTCTTTTTAAAGGCACGCTATAGAGACACCAGATATGAGTGGCAAAGTGCACTTGCAGAGGTTGGCAGAGTACACGCTGAAGGCCTGACACCCGCTTTAAGGACACTGACTGCTATTAGCTTACAGTGAAAAACTTTTTTTATTTTTAAATGCACACTATAAAGACACCAGATATGAGTGCCAAAGTACACTGGCAGAGGTTGGCAGAGTACACGCTGAAGGCCTGACACCCAGACGCTTGCAGATAACTAACTGCTATTAGCTTACAGTGAAAAACTTTTTTTCTTTTTAAAGGCACGCTATAGAGACACCAGATATGAGTGGCAAAGTGCACTTGCAGAGGTTGGCAGAGTACACGCTGAAGGCCTGACACCCGCTTTAAGGACACTGACTGCTATTAGCTTACAGTGAAAAACTTTTTTTATTTTTAAATGCACACTATAGAGACACCAGATATGAGTGGCAAAGTGCACTTGCAGAGGTTGGCAGAGTACACGCTGAAGGCCTGACACCCGCTTTAAGGACACTGACTGCTATTAGCTTACAGTGAATAACTTTTTAACTTTTTAAAGGCACGCTATAGTGACACCAGATATGAGTGGCAAAGTGCACATGCAGAGGTTGGCAGAGTAAACGCTGAAGGCCTGACACCCGCTTTAAGGACACTGACTGCTATTAGCTTACAGTAAAACACTGTTTTTCTTTTTAAAGGCACACTATAGAGACACCAGATATGAGTGTCAAAGTACACTGGCAGAGGTTGGCAGAGTACACGCTGAAGGCCTGACACCCAGACGCTTGCAGACAACTAACTGCTATTAGCTTACAGTGAAAAACTTTTTTTCTTTTTAAAGGCACGCTATTGTGACACCAGATATGAGTGGGAAAGTACACTGGCAGAGGTTGGCAGAGTACACGCTGAAGGCCTGACACCCAGACTCCTGCAGACAACTAACTGCTATTAGCTTACAGTGAAAAACTTTTTTCTTTTTAAAGGCACGCTATAGAGACACCAGATATGAGTGGCAAAGTGCACTTGCATAGGTTGGCAGAGTACACGCTGAAGGCCTGACACCCAGACGCTTGCAGACAACTAACTGCTATTAGCTTACAGTGAAAACCTTTTTTTCTTTTTAAAGGCACGCTATTGTGACACCAGATATGAGTGGCAAAGTACACTGGCAGAGGTTGGCAGAGTACACGCTGAAGGCCTGACACCCAGACGCTTGCAGACAACTAACTGCTATTAGCTTACAGTGAAAAACTTTTTTTCGTTTTAAAGGCACGCTATTGTGACACCAGATATGAGTGGCAAAGTACACTGGCAGAGGTTGGCAGAGTACACGCTGAAGGCCTGACACCCAGACGCTTGCAGACAACTAACTGCTATTCAATCTATTACAGTGAAAACAATTTTTTTTGTTTTTAAATGCAAGCTTAAGCTATTGTGACACCAGATATGAGTGGTGGCACTGGGCAAGTGGGCACAGTATCCACTGTGAGCCTGACACAGAAGCTGGCAGGCGGGCAACTGCAATTACATTACACAGAAAAAAAAAAGCAGATTGATGTTCTAGCTCTAAAAAGGGCTTTTTGGGGTGCTGTCCTTACAGCAGAGATGAGATGAGTCCTTCAGGACTGTAGTGGACAATAAATACCCTAGCCTAGCTATCAATTTCCCTATCAAATGAGCAGCAGCTACACTTTCCCTCCTCTATCTAAGAATGCAGCTTCAGAATGAATCTAAAATGGATGCTGTACAGGAGGTGGGAGAGTCTGGAAGGGAGGGTCTGCTGCTAATTTGCTGGAATGTGTCTGCTGACCGTGAGGCACAAGGTCAAAGTTTACTCAATGATGCCGAATAGGGGGTGGATCGAACCGCGCATGTGTTCGCCTGCTGCGGCGAACGCGAACACGCTATGTTCGCCAGGAACTATTCGCCAGCGAACAGTTCGGTACATCACTATTCACTTAGCGCCCAGTTTGATCTAGTTACACACCACATAACCCTTTCTTTTTGTTAACACAAGAACATATATGCCTTAGAAACCTACAGATATTAATAAACACTTACACGGAGGTAACAAGCTACTTATTTATTTTACTTATTTATTAAAAATAAAACTCGCAGTGAACAATGATACCTCAACAAATGTATGTATATTGTTATCCTGAATGTTTTGCTCTGAATTATGTTATACGCAATGTCTAACACCAAGTTGCCTGTAGCGGAGGGTAAGGTTGGATCCCGTCGCTTGCCACCAATTGTAGTGGAGGGCAGTATTATAATCCACGATCTCCGCTGGTTTCACAGGTAAATCCACAGTCAGCGCTGAAAAGTAAGGCAATGTCCCATATCCTCCCAATAACCGGACGAAACACAGTATGGGAGTCAACTAACTGGCTTTATTCAGAGGCTTGTATATTTATACAGTTCCCCATGCAAGGGGTTTCCTTACAGATGTTTCAGGGGATTTCTCCCATCAGGCAGTGTAATTCTCCCAGCAGGTATTGCTGCACGAGAGGGATACTCCCACTAAAATGGACGGTTAAGTGGATTATCCCCTCGTGCAGCAAAACCGACAATTCACTTTAAAATACATTTTCTGGACATTATTCGGTACATTGACATAACCGAACGTTCGGTAGATAGCTGGGGTCTGAGCGCATCTTTTGTGAGAATACCGCTCAGATCCCAGCTGAAATGACCGAACGCCGCAACAAATACGGTTCTGCATTGAAGTTCCCCTCAATCTGTCGATTGCACTTAGGGGAACTATCCTACCGAAAACCGGGCTCCCAAACGGTCTGGAAGTACAGCGGTGTTCGTGTCGTCGAGTAGCCGTTTTCAGTTCCAGGCGCTCGACTACCAAACACCGCTGAAGAATAAAGGATCCAAGATGGCCGACCGCCGCATGGTCGGTAGTCGAACGACGGCTACTTAGGAGAGCCTTTAATTACCGATTGCAACATTGTTGCAATCGGTTAACAAGCGCCACACGTCTCTAAGTGTGTGGTCTATCAGGGAAGCCCGCATTCGTTCCGCGAACAGCCCGTATAGCCGCTGTTCGTGAAATGAAGTGCTGGTATGCTAGTAGCTTACGGCTGCTAGCATGCGAATTACCATAGCCCAATATACATAGCAAAATACATATAGCACACAGCACAACCTACAGACAACCTTTCTTACATTATAGTCCAGAAGTGGCTAGGTTTGCCACAATGCTCCCCCAGAACCAAGCCTGCATACACAGTCTGATCCCAACGGATCGGCTTGGGGATGTCCGGGAGAGTACTCACAGATCACTTTTCAAGTTCAGTTTGTCTAGATAACCCGTCGGCGTTACCGTTTTGTTTCCCTGGGCGGTAATGGATTGTAAAGTCGAAGGGCTGCAGCGCCAAACTCCAGCGCAGCAGCCTGGCATTGTCCCCAGCCACACGGTTCAGCCACACCAACGGGTTGTGATCTGTGAGTAATGAGAAAAGTCGTCCATACAAATACGGATGTAACTTTTTGAGGGCCCACACCACGGCCAGGCATTCTTTTTCAATGGCGGCGTAGCTTACTTCACGGGGCAACAACTTTCGTCTCAAGTAAGCTACGGGATGTTCTCCGCCATCTGCTCCCACTTGGCTCAGCACTGCTCCCAATCCAAACATTGAAGCGTCTGTGTGGACAAGAAATCTTTTAGTTGGATCAGGAACGGCAAGTACAGGAGCATTAGTTAAAGCAGTCTTGAGTTGTTGGAATGCCTGCTCACACTCTGGGGCCCAGACAACCTGTCGAGGAAGGTTCTTGCGGGTCAAGTCAGTCAGGGGTTTGGCCAGGGCACTGTAATTGGGCACGAATTTTCTATAATACCCTGCAGTACCTAGAAAGGCTAGCACTTGGGTTTTGGTCCTTGGGGTGGGCCACTTTGCTACGGCTTCAATCTTGGCTGGCTCGGGTTTCTGTTGCCCACACCCCACCCGATGGCCCATCCCTGCCATCCCTATATGACACTTGCTGGGTTTCAGGGTTAACCCTGCCTCTCCAATACGATCTAGGATGGCCCCTATATGTTGTAGGTGTTCCTCCCAGGTCTGGCTAAATATGGCAATGTCGTCTAAGTACGCACATGCATAACCTTGGAAACCGTCCAGTAACCGATCCACCATCCGCTGAAAGGTTGCCGGAGCGTTTTTCATCCCGAATGGCATGACCCGAAATTGGTACAGGCCAAACGGGGTGACAAAGGCCGACTTGGGGATGGCATCTTCGGCTAGTGGGATTTGCCAGTATCCCTTACACAAATCTATGGTAGTGAGATACTGGCCCCGTGCCATCTTATCCAACAGCTTGTCTATCCGGGGCATCGGATAGGCATCAGACACTGTTTTGTCGTTTAGCCTCCGGTAGTCGACACAGAAGCGTGTTGTGCCGTCCTCCTTCGGTACCAGCACTACCGGCGATGCCCAGGGGCTATCTGAAGGCTCGATAACCCCTAGCTGTAACATCTCGTCCAGCTCAGTCTTCATATGTGTCCTGACTGATTCAGGGACACGATATGGAGCCTGTCGCATAGGTAGCTGTCCCTGGGTTTCAACTCGGTGGGTGGCTAGCGGAGTGTACCCAGGTAAATTGGAGAAGGTAGCCCCTTTAGCTACAATCAGCGCTTGTACCTGGGCACGCTCTTGAGAGTTTAGCTGCTCCCCCAGTTGAACCCCCTTGGAGGGCTCTGTCTGTTCCTCCTGTTCTAATAGGTCAGGTAGGGGTAGATTCTCCTGATCCTCAGAGGCTGAGGCGCATATCGCCGCCACGTCCTCTATCCTCTCATGGTAGGGTTTGAGTATGTTCACGTGGAGCATGCGTCTCTTCCCTACCCCTGAGCAGGGGCCAATCACATAGGTGGTGTCACATCTCTGTTCCACCACCTGGTATGGGCCCTGCCAGATGGCCTGCAGCTTGTCTGTGCGGACTGGTTTTAAAATCAACACTTTTTGTCCCACCTGAAAGCTGCGGTCTCTGGCCCCCCTATTGTACCAGCGTCTCTGGCGTTGTTGGACCGCCTGGAGATTGGTGTGCACGGCCTGGGTTAATGCCTCCAGTCGGTCCCTAAACTCCAGTACGTAGGATACAATAGGGGTCCCATCTGGGCTACTCTCCCCCTCCCAATGCTCTCTAGTTAGGTCTATTGGGCCCCGTACCCTTCTCCCAAACAGCAATTCAAACGGGGAAAACCCTGTTGACTCTTGGGGTACTTCTCTATAAGCGAAAAGCAGATGTGGTAAAAACCTCTCCCAGTCTCTATGAGCCTCTCCAAACGTGCGGAGCATCTGTTTCAGCATACCATTAAATCTTTCGCATAGGCCATTGGACTGGGGGTGGTAAGCTGAATTTATTATTGGCTTAATGCCACATATCCTCCATAATTGTTGGGTGACCTCAGCGGTAAACTGGGTGCCCCTATCGGATATGATTTCTTGGGGAAACCCTACCCGGGAAAATACTTTCATTAGGGCCTCTGCTCCCGTTTCGGCATGAATATTGGTGAGGGCTATAGCCTCGGGGTACCGGGTGGCATAGTCTACCATCGTTAAGATGTACTTTTTCCCGGAGGGACTGGGTTTTGGTAAGTGCCCCACTATATCTACTGCCACCCGACTAAATGGTTCTTCAATAATGGGAAGAGGGCATAGTTTGGCTTTATGGCGGTCACCCCGCTTGCCTACCCGCTGGCAAATGTCACAGGAGGTGCAGTACTGTCTCACGTCCTTAGAAATCCCTGGCCAGAAGAAAGCGTGGGTCAACCTATATCGAGTACGGGTCATCCCTAGATGTCCAGACAGGGGAATGTCATGCGCAATCCTAAGCAATTCCTGCCTATACTTCTGGGGTACCACTAACTGTTTAGTCGTTACTGTGACCGACCCTCCCACTTCCCGTTCAGCAATGCGGTAAAGTAGCCCTTTCTCCCAAGTGTACCGCTCCCCCTCTAGCCCAGCCTGGTCAGTGTTTACCCTGTCCCTGTATACCTGTAGTGTGGGATCTGACTTCACCTCGGCCTCAAACTTAGTTGGGGTATCCCAGGACATACGTGTCGGGTGGGGGTCTTGGTCTCTTACCTGAGCCTCAGAGTGTGTTGGTGGAACCGTGGTGCGAGCCTGTTGCCGTGTGGTTACTGGATGGGCTTCCTGGTAGGGAGCCTGTGGGACAAAAGCAGAGGTCATCTGGCCCAAATCATTCCCCAGCACAACATCTGCTGGTAAATTTTGCATTAGTCCCACTTCTACTGTCCCCTCTCCCACACCCCAATTCAAATGTACTTTAGCGGTGGGTAGTCGGTATACTGCTCCCCCCGCCACTCGTACTGCCACAGATCCGCCAGTGTGTGCCAAATCGGAGACCAAATGGAGTGCTATCAGGGTTTTCCCTCTAGGGTCACCAGCTGTCGATGATGCTGCCCAGGGGTTCTTCCGCTTGAACACTCAACAACTCCTGTGCGGCTGGTTCTCTTTGATAATGATGGGCAGCAGCAGGGTGCGGGGTTTGGTCGCCCTTGATTCCAGGTGGGCTTGCCCCAGTTTTGGGTACACTCACGGGCCATATGCCCCCACTGTTTGCATGTGTGGCATTGGATGTTGGCACGCCCGTTATACCTGGAGGGTGGGGGTAAATTTCCTTGGGATGGACGAAACGGGGGGGCGGTGTGAGCTGGGGGTGGCATAGTGCTGGGTAGTCCCGTGGGTCGAGGGTAACTTTTGGCTAGGGGTCCATGATGTCTCCTTGCATCAAAGTGTTGGTCTGCCAATCTAGCTGCTTCGGTTAGGGTGAGGGGTTTCCTGTCCCGCACCCATTCTTGTGCCTCTGGGGACAAACCATTAAAAAATTGTTCCAACAGCATCAACTGTCGCAATCCTTCCATGGTGGTGGCTTGGCTGGCTTGTATCCACCCTTGGGAGGCCTGGTCCAGCTTGTGGGCCCATTCAGCATGAGAATCTTTCTCTGGTTTGCGCAGGTTTCTAAACTTGCACCGGTATGCCTCTGGGGTAATGGCATACCTCTCTAATATCGCTCGCTTCACTTTCTCATAATCTTTGCTGTCCTCACTGGGCAAAGCGTGATACGCTTCGGCTACCCGACATGCCAGCTTGCCTGCCAGCAGTGGGACCCATACTGCCCGCTCTAAGTCATGCAAATCACACAGTCTCTCAAAATCCTGCAAGTACCCATCAATTTCATCCTTTTCCTCGCGAAACACTTTGAAGGCATGATAAGGGATTTTGGGTTTTACCTGGTTGTAGAGTGACCCAGTCGTGGATTCTGCTCGAGACAATGTATGCTGTGGGCTGTGTGCCATCACGTACTCTTGCACATTCGCCATCACCAGGTTCAGCATGGCATCCGATATAGGCTGAGGTAAAAATTCCAGCCTGGTCCTCATTTCCTCCAAGACTGCTGGGGGTGTAGCGCTGTGGGCTCGGTCTCCCTCCATCAGCTCGGCAATTAGTATAGCCTTGGGTTTGCTGCTGGCTATCTTACCCCTGGCTTCTAGCAGTTCCTTTAACGTTTGCCTCTTCAGCTTAGAATAATCCGTCTCCATTCACTTCGGTAGTCGGTTCTCTCGCTGTATTCTGCTTGCCATTCCCTTTTCTTATTCGGCAGTTACAATTGCACGAATTGCGCTTTTCGGCTGTAAGGTTGGATCCCGTCGCTTGCCACCAATTGTAGCGGAGGGCAGTATTATAATCCACGATCTCCGCTGGTTTCACAGGTAAATCCACAGTCAGCGCTGAAAAGTAAGGCAATGTCCCAAATCCTCCCAATAACCGTACGAAACACAGTATGGGAGTCAACTAACTGGCTTTATTCACAGGCTTGTATATTTATACAGTTCCCCATGCAAGGGGTTTCCTTACAGATGTTTCAGGGGATTTCTCCCATCAGGCAGTGTAATTCTCCCAGCAGGTATTGCTGCACGAGAGGGATACTCCCACTAAAATGGACAGTTAAGTGGATTATCCCCTCGTGCAGCAAAACCGACAATTCACTTTAAAATACATTTTCTGGACATTATTCGGTACATTGGCATAACCGAACGTTCGGTAGATAGCTGGGGTCTGAGTGCATCTTTTGTGAAAATACCGCTCAGATCCCAGCTGAAATGACCGAACGCCGCAACAAATACGGTTCTGCATTGAAGTTCCCCTCAATCTGGCGATTGCACTTAGGGGAACTATCCTACCGAAAACCGGGCTCCCGAACGGTCTGGAAGTACAGCGGTGTTCGTGTCGTCGAGTAGCCGTTTTCAGTTCCAGGCGCTCGACGACCAAACACCGCTGAAGAATAAAGGATCCAAGATGGCCGACCGCCGCATGGTCAGTAGTCGAACGACGGCCACCTAGGAGAGCCTTTAATTACCGATTGCAACATTGTTGCAATCAGTTAACAAGCGCCACACGTCTCTAAGTGTGTGGTCTATCAGGGAAGCCCGCATTCGTTCCGCGAACAGCCCATATAGCCGCTGTTCATGAAATGAAGTGCTGGTATGCTAGTAGCTTACGGCTGCTAGCATGCGAATTACCATAGCCCAATATACATAGCAAAATACATATAGCACACAGCACAACCTACAGACAACCTTTCTTACATTAAAGTCCAGAAGTGGCTAGGTTTGCCACATTGCCTGCAAAAAAAAAAGAATCGCACTTTCCATGCCAAGTTTCCAGTCAAACCTGGTCCTGCCCGCACGGTGGTCGGTCTTCAGGTGGGGGGTAATGTAACATATTCATCCTCACCTTGCGGTATCTGCAGTAATTGCTTTCCTGACAAATGTGGAAGTGCCGTTCAGCGGCCATGCGTCAATGTGTCTGACTCCTGTGGCATGTTGGTGGACGCCGTCCACTGCGGATCCACATCAATTTGTAACCCCGTGTCCGCCCACGGTATTGATGACGTCAGCGTGCGTGTGGAGTCACGTAAAGGAGGCGCACGCACATTCTGGGGTCAAAGGCCGCATACGGCCAATCGGATCTGAAGGAGGCTTATTTAAACTCCTTTTTCCTTCTCCTCATTGCCCTGTCATGGTTTCCCTTAGTGGTTGTCCGAGAGTGTGTTCCTGAGCGTTTATTTTTGGTTATTGACTTTGGCATTGTTTTGACTTCCCTGTTTTCTGGTATCCTAGACTTTTGGCTTTCCCTCATTGTTGTGTCTCATTCTGTGTCCCCGACCTCGGCAAGTATTCTGACTATTCTCTGGTACGTTAATTTCGGCCATTCTAAGGCCGGGTAAGACGTTACCTTTAGTCCCAGGTGTGATACAGTTCTGCATGAAATCACTAGTCAGTAAAGCTTGATTTAAATCATATACAAAAAACACTAATGTGCAAATAAATGCCTAATAGTGCAAAAGGGTGTGGAGCGCTTAAACAGTAAACAAGACACTTACTCCTGTGTTATTCAGGAGATATGTAGAAACAGTCCAGAAATCCTTGTTTATCCACGGTAGATTAATAACCTCGGAAATGGAAACAAAAGCAGAAAAGGGAAGCAGTGCTACCCCTAGTGTAGAGATCCTTTAAACAGTGATACGGTTGAATATTGGTGACAATTAGCTTCTCACCTTATCTGGAGCCAATAACCAGGCTCCCAGTATGCAGACGTGGTGTCAAATATAGAGTGACACAGCCCTTATTCAGGAGATATGTAGAAACAGTCCAGAAATCCTTGTTTATCCACAGTAGATTAATAACCTCGGAATTGGAAACAAAAGCAGAAAAGGGAAGCAATGCTATCCCTAGTGTAGAGATCCTTTAAACAGTGATACGGTTGAATATTGGTGACAATTAGCTTCTCACCTTATCTGGAGCCAATAACCAGGCTCCCAGTATGCAGACGTGGTGTCAAATATAGAGTGACACAACCCTTCTTTGCAGCAAGTTAAATATTGCACTAATCCACTTGATTTAAAAATATAACATTTATTGTGTATACAACTTTAAAACAATAAAAATGAATACTCAAGTGTCAGTGCTCCGTCCAAGACGCGTTTCGCCTGTGTAATTCGGCTTTATCAATTGGTACAGACATGCTGCAAGTATAAACTTTAAATAACACCTACTGGTAGTTGATTGGTGCATGGCGTCCGTGATACGTCCAATCACGGCGCTCATGTGGGTGGGAGTGTAGGGACACAGCTGTTGGTGATGATTCCGGTATCGTGACGTCATCACGCACGACGGCTGGTGCGTGTGACGTCACACGCGGAAGTAAAACCCCCTGTGTGTATCAGTCCTACAGTAGTGGTTAGTCCGGGGAGTATTGTGGCTCCTCCAAAGTGCCCAAAAGTGTCTCATCCTGCTTCCCATCGTGACGTGGGCGTGTCGGTCCGTCCGATAGGAGTCGGCCATTTTTCTTGAGGACAATGTACTGGAAGTCAGTACTCATATGTAGTCCAGTACAAGTCCAATGTTAAAACATGCTGTTTAAATACGATGAACTCACAGAGGACATAGCCACAATGGGAGGGGAGAGACAAACAGAAAAAAAGAAGAGAGAAAAGGGAAAAATGGGTTGGTGTTTTATCCAAAGCAAGGGAACACAGCAATAAAGGACACCTTCCCATATACATATCCCCACTGTGTAAATATATATCGTAATGACATCATTACTCAGTCAATACAGAAGTGCATAGTGTGGAACTGGAATGATGACTTCATACATTCAAAGGCATATGTTAGTAAAAAAAAAATATATATATATAAAAAAAATGTATAAAAAATGTATATAAAAGTTAAAAATCACTATTCACATGAATAAAATTATAAAAAGTGACAAATCTCAAAGTCATCATTCAGTCCGTGGGGTTGCATAGTATCTAAATTAAATATCCATTTCATCTCTGTTTGTCCTATGGTCTTAATTAAATCTCCCCCTCTCCAGTTTGTGGAAACTCTTTGAATACCCATGAATTCCATATGGCTGGGGTCACAATTGTGTCTCTCTTTGAAATGCATAGAGACACTATGTTTTTCAAAACCATTCTTTATGTTACGTATATGTTCTTGAATACGTGTGTTCAGTGTTCTAATGGTCCTTCCTACATAGGTTAGCTTGCATGGGCAAGTAATTTTATATATGACCCTTGTGGAATGGCAGGTGACGAGTTGTTTAATTTTAAACTTCTCTCGGGTGTCCCTGGGATGAGTGAATTCCCTTATTACCCGTCTTGTGCTTTTGGTATTCCTACAGGCTCCACAGGAGCCACACCCATAAAATCCATTAGCCTCATTAAAAAAAGATGTGTTAGCAGTAGTGCTTTGTGATGTTAGATGGTTATGTACTAAACTGCTACTCAAGTTGCGTGCCCCCCTATATGTGATCATCGGTGTCTCGGGAAGTATAGAGTGGAGAGTCGGATCATTTCTGAGAATCGGCCAATACTTCTTAATTATTCTCTTAAGCTGTTTACTGTTACTATTAAAGTCACAGATGAAATTAAGCACCTGGTATTGTGTCTCCGTTTGTTTGTCCTTATATACAAGTAGGTCGCTCCTATTCTTCAATTCTACCAGTCAGTAAGGCTTGATTTAAATCATAGTTTTCTACATAAAGACTAATTCTTGCTGGTATAGCTTTAATATGCAAGTAGATGAAGATTTTTAGAATAACAACTTTTCATATTAGTTTTTTTTATCCCCAGTTTAATAGGTTAATCATTCATATTTGGACAACTTTTCTGTTTTACTTAGGAAGGAGAAAAATAATAATTACCTTAATAATGACAATTTAAATAGATTTATTCAACGGAAACAATAACATTACAGCATATGTTATTTGCTTAAACAAACATCCATGTTTGTTAACTAATTTGGCTAAACAAACTATATATATATTTTAAGAAACTTAGACGGTCAGCCCAGCCTACACATGTAAAACTTAAATACTGTCCTCTGTAGCTCACTCGTCATCTTCATCTTCTTCTTTGTTCATAATCTGGAAAAGAAAAACAAGCTTTCCTGCTTTATCGGGTACCAAATGATTTAGAATGAATGAGTCCAAAGGAAGAGAATATTCTTTCAACGCCTGCAGAAGAAGCTACTGCTGTTAAAAGTGAAATCATGACTTGAACAGTCTCTAAATCCAAATGCTTAAGTGACTTCCACCAGTTCACTGGTGTGACTTTCTTTAAAATATCTTCAGCAAACATATATTTCTTGAATGGTTCCCCCTTAGCTTTGAAGTTTATTATAGTTGGCATAACAGATGGATGATTTCTGGATACCTATGTCATAGCTAACTCCTCTTCCTCAGCACTTAAGTTTTGACCCTGGTACTGGATATTGACAATATTTGCCAAAAAATTAGCAGGAGACTGTACTTGTCCCATTCGTTTTTTTTTTAATGCTTGTAATTTAATTCTGTCCATGTGTAGTTCTGTTTTTAAGTGTTCACTCAGTTCCTTCCAAATTTCAACAGCATCAGCAATAAAACAGCTATTTTTCTGTATTTTGTTTAAAGCTTCAGAGATGGGTTTCAGGATGCTCAGCATATGTTCAACATTTCTATTAAGCCCAATGTTGAGGATTTTGGCCGTGACAGTGCCATCTATTTTATCTCGATTTTGTTCACAAACTGTCATCAGAATAGGCCAGTTCTTGATATACTGCTCAAAACAGCCCACCACAGAGTTCCATCTAACATCTTGTGGGAGCCTTAGCTTGGTTCCGCCCATCCTTTTCAGAGCTGCTGCAGCAAAATGATTGTTACAGAAGTATTTAGCAATTTCAACAACATTAGTCTTTATTTCTGGAACACTTCAGTCTTTGGCTAAGAAGTGCAGCAAATGAGCACTGCAACCCTATGTTATGACCTTTGTATGGCAATATATTTTCCTCAAAAAGCATTTTATTTAAAAATAAAAATCCGATTTAAATAAAAAAAAAATCAGATTTTATTGATTTAAAAAAAAAAATTGATTTTTATCCACCCTGGCATGCTGGGTGGCAGGGCGAATCCATGCCACCGCCTCTTTCCTTGCCAGCTTGAAGATCCGACCCCTGTTGTAGAGTTTAGCCATAGACTAGTGCAGAGCTGGTCAAAGAAGTCCAGTGTGCTATCGGGTGGTTTTGCTGGGGAGCTGTTTGACGCCGGTCGCGCCCGTGACGCCATCTTGTTTGGGCCTTGACCGCCTCGTTTTTCAGTAAGTGTTGCTGTTTGTTCATGCCTTGTTGTGGGGGTAATCATCCCCAGCGAGGACCGGGATAACCCCCGCCGGTCCAGAGGGGGGGGGGGGGGTAGCTGGGCATCATGCATTTCTCGCTTGTTAGCGGGTCCCGTGCCGGGTGATCGGCCGCTTCCCCCAGGCTTCAGGCTCTGCTGCAAGATAGGCTGCATGGCCGGTTGGTGTGCTCGTGTATCGTTGCGCTGCATGATAGATACCGTTTTGTTCCTCATGTGGTTCTGTGTCGTTTTCTGGGCTTGGTAGGATTTACCAGGATTGTCGATTTTTGTGCCTTCCAGTGCAAGAGCTCTTAGAGAGCACGACCGGCCATCTTGGCTGTCAGGCCCCGCCCCCCGGGAGCTCTAATCCTTACAAGGACTTTCCCCACCGAATCCTCCACAAGCTGGAACAAGGTGCTGAGCAGTGATTATAGCCATTCCCTTCCCAATAACTAGACAACACATAGTTCTGGGAGTAAAACTGATTTTAATGAGCCAAACTTGGCCTTTTATGCACAGACCCCAATAGGGGATCTCCATTGTATTCAGCCCAAGCCCCTCCCAGGACTTTCTGGGCCTGGGAGATAATTACGTTAAAGACCGGTAAGCTAATTATCTCCCAGGAACAGAGAGCCAAACACAAAAATATAAAAACATAAAAGTACCAAAAAATATCATAAAAATATAATAACCACACAAATAATAGATCTTTAACCCCTCAAGGACACATGACATGTGTGACATGTCAAGATTCCCTTTTATTCCAGAAGTTTGGTCCTTAAGGGGTTAAATAGCCTTGATCTGAGCGCCCAAGTTCTCCAAATAGCGCTCAGATCCATGCAGTGTAGGGGAAATGCCTGACCGGCTGCATACGTGGTCCTATGCCCAAAATAGTTCCAGGTGTGCATTTGTTCCCCTTAGTCTCAGGCACCTACCCTCCAACAAGCGCTCTCCTAGCGCACCAAGTTGTCCGGGAACTGCAAGGTCACCTCATGCCGTAAGCCGGGAATCCAGGTGACCGGGAACACACAAAGTCATCATGCCAAATTTAGTTCCATAGCGGTCATGGCTAAATACCGCTGGGACTATTTGTGGGTTTGGTTCTTGCCAGTGTTCAGGTCTATTTGCATGAAGGGAAAGCGCCGAACCAGGGGCAGGAGGCCAGCTTCTACACTCCTCTAGGAGTCCGTGATAAGGAGTGTTTGTCACAGGCGGTACTTACCTTATCCAGGGACTGGCCATGTGCTCCCACCTCGGCGGGACGCACGCGGCTTGATCTCCTCTTCTGAGCACGTCACGTGCACTGACCACAGTTAGCGGTCACGCACTAGGACTGCATCTCACATCATGAACGCGCTCTTAAAGGGGCAGTGGGAGCCACAAGTTGGTTAAGACTCCCATTGGCCCACGTCATTTCACACACAAACTTTTATGGGGGCATAGGCATGATGTGGGCCAATCAAATGTTAATTAAAGGCTATTTAAACTTCCTTAGCCCAATCCACATTGCCCTATCGTGGTTTCTGTTTCATTACCCTTTAGTGCGTTCCTTGATCTATTGTGTTTCTGGTATTGACCTTGGCTACGTTCCTGACTCTGAGTTTATCTTTAACCCTTTCCTGTCTTGTTTGCCCGTCTGACTGATTACTGTGTACCTGACTCGTGCTAGTTCTCATTTTTTCGCTGTCTCTCCATAACCTTGACCATGGCTCGTCTTTGAATACGCTTTATCTCTACCTGACGTTTAGTCCGGCCATTCGAAGGCCCAGTAATAAGTTATATCCTTGTCTTGTCCCTTGCTATCCAAAACTCTGCGTGTTGGGTATTACACCGTGACACCAGGAAAGATTAAAGGATTTTAACATGTATTGCTTGTTGGAAAGACGGGGCAGGGGGTATATAATAGAAACATTTAAATACATAAAGGGAATCAACACAGTAAAAGAGGAATCTATCTTTAAAAGCCAAGCAGCCAAGCCAGACGGACCCACATTACATGGGCTCCGTACTTCACTGCTATTCAGTGGTGTACTAAGGGGGGGGGGGGGGGGGAGGCAGTTCGCCCCGGGTGCCATCAGGTAGGGGGGTGCCACCAAGGCTGGCCAGGCTTGGAGTTAAGTGAGCTGTGTGGCTGCACCGGGCACCATAGCAGCAGGGGCGCCGGGCAGCCAACACAGCTCACACACAGGTGCTGGGAGCAGGAGCAGGAGACCTGTACTGAGATTTGGGGGTGGAGTCAGATCGGCCATGGGGACGGAGCCAAGCCGGATGTGGGGGTGGAGCTAAATGCAGCCTCATACTGATGCGAACAGAAGGGGAAGCAGGAAGGAGTCCCTGCTTCCCCAACTACAACACAGCAGGGACTGAATCCACTCCTCCTCCAACCCAAGCTTACTGTAAGTGAGAGAGTGTGTGCTGTGTGTAACTGTGATTGTGACTGTCTTTGACTGTGTGTGTGATTGTCTGCCTGTGTATGTGCGACTGTCTGCCTGTGATTGTCTGTGTGATTGTGTGTGTGATTGTCTGCCTGTGATTGTCTGTGTGACTCTGTGTGTGTGATTGTCTGCCTCTGTGTGTATGTGTGTGTGACTGTCTGCCTCTGTGTGTGTGTGACTGTCTGCCTGTGTGTGTGTGTGTGTGTGTGTGTGTGTGACTGTCTGCCTGTGATTGTGGGTGTGTGTGACTGACTGTGACTGTGTGTGTGTGTGTGTGTGACTGTCTGACTGATTGTGTGTGTGTGTGTGTGACAGTCTGCCTCTGATTGTGTGTGTGACTGTCTGTGATTGTGTTGTGTGTATGTGTGACTGTCTGCCTGTGATTGTGTGTGTGACTGTCTGTGACTGTGTGTGTGTGTGACTGTCTGACTGTGATTGTGTGTGTGTGTGTGTGTGACTGTCTGTGACTGGGTTGTGTGTATGTGTGACTGTCTGCCTGTGATTGTGTGTGTGACTGTCTGTGAATCTGTGTGTGTATGTGTGACTGTCTGACTGTGTGGTTGCCTGCGTGTTTGACTGTCTGCCTGTAACTGTGTGTGAGTGACTGTGTGTGGGACTGTGTGCATCTGACTGTGTGCATCTGACTGTGTCTGACGGTCTTCGCCCTGCAGTGAGCCGACAGCCAGGATATGATGTCATCGCGGCCTCGGCGTCATTACAGGGTGTGCGATGGACCTGTGCAGTAAGAGTACAGAGATCCCAGCAGCAACCACTGACCACCAGGGACTTATGGCGCATTGCGTGAGCGGACCCAAGATGGCCGCTGACTACAACGATGACTTCTCAGACTCTTCGGAAGAACTGATGCTAGACAGGGGTACAACTATCATGCCACCTCCACATCACACCCAGACAGCCCCACAGAGTGCTGACTCCCAGCCTTTGACCACAGCCACCCTGAACGAACTGCTTGCAATCCTTCAGAAAACCATTCAGGCTGATGTGGCCTCCTTATGCTGTGACCTCTCTGGTCTTCTCTGGTCTTGTGGATCGCATTGAGACCGTGGAAATGACATCCACACAGCAGACTAAAGAGCTCATCTCTCTAGAAGAGGAAGTGTGATACCTTAAAAAGCAACAACTTAAAAAGCGGTTCGCCCTACTGGAAGACGCAAGGCACTGCAACAATACCAAAGAGTACCCAATGAATTACCCACGGCAGAACTCCCACACATGGCGCTGGTGACAGATTGGGGCCTTGTTAACTCCCAAACAGGCCAAAATAGCCTAAATAGTGGTACGATTTACCTGCAACAGGGATAAAGCGGCAGTACTGGCGGCGCTGAGAGGGACATCACCTTATGAGTTCGAGAATATGTCGCTGACATTTTACACCGACCTCTCAGTGGAAACACTAAGATGGAGAAGATCCCTGAAACCCTTCAAGGCAGCACTCCGAAGCAGAAACATTTGTTACAGATAGCGCTTACCGAAGAAGCTGCAGGTCCTGCAGGGCAAAATTACCCATGAGTTTCATGACTTGACTTAGGCTGCCGCCCTACTTGAGACCCTGGGCTTCCCACAGGACTCTATGGCCAGGCCTGGCACACGTGGCGCCCCACTGCCACCACATACATGGGACCTACCGAAAATTACCCCTTTTCTTCCATCGAATATTCATACTATAGCCACAACCTGACCAATCATATTGCTTTAAGTTAACGTTGCTTGTTTTATTAGTTAATTCCTGCAAATGTTTTCTATGCTATTAAACACCCGACTTACACAAAGTTCTTACACCACCATTGAGGGTCAATACGGCCCAACTTCCAACGCTACCCAAACCCCCGCTTCTGTACTTTTGATGACCACTCAGCCACTTAAGCAATACCCAGGGGAGTAAATTTAATAAAGCCCAGTCTACTATCCAACAACCCAAGAGGTACACAAAACCCACCAAGTTAAACCCTAGATGGTAGCCTAGCCCAAGTGAAGATTACACACTAACATAACACAAATAGCTTTGATTTCCCCTTTGCACTTGATGAGCAGGCCCAAGCTTCTTCATAACCCCCCAAAAATTAACCTCAATGTATCAAACACCATTAACACAGAGTCTCTGTAATGTTGTACTTGAACCAAACATTGTTATTATTTGTATTACTCTGACAAACTGCTGCTCCTCCACGACATTGTGGTGAAAAACTACCAGAACAAGAGGACATAATCTTAAGTTAGATGGGCAAAGGTTTAAAAATAATGTAAGGAAGTATTACTTTACTGAGAGGGTAGTGGATACATTGAATAGCCTTCCAGCTATTCAGTTATCACAGTGAAGTAGTTTAAGCATGCATGGGCACTGGCGTACATACTGCGGTCGCAGGGGTCTAGGACCGTCACTCCAGGGGGCCTAGCCGCCTTGCGACTGGGTGCTCGCCATCATCATTTGCGGCCCCGGCCGCCACATGTTAAGGTGCCCATTGGGTGACCCATGCTGTCAGGGCCACCCGATGGAGATGGATCATTTTCCCCATGGATCAGTTTCGCACCGGGGCCCCACGGGTTATTTGTACGCTACTGTGCATGGGATAGGCATAAGGCTATCCTAGACTTATAAGGCCAGGGACTAATGAAAATATTTCGAAAAATTGGGAAGACTAGATGTGCCAAATGGTTCTTATCTGCCGCCACATTCTATGTTTCTAACATCACACTATGTTTTACAGATTTTTTTCTAAATCTGAAATTTATTCATCTAATGTGCGCAGAGAAAATTATGGGGAAACATGAACTTGGATTGTGAGGTGTATGATATAATATATAATTCCAAAATTTTACTATTTATTTAAAGTCATGATTTTATTAATGACACAGAGACGAGTATTATGCATGCATTAATTTCCTTTATTTTCCCTCAGCAGCAAATAAATTTAGAGAAATTAATTTAATAGAAAAACTGTGCAAAAATGCACTGTTGCAAAAGTAACCTTGCCACAGGCTCCTGGAGGAGCCTGCTTGCAAGCCTCCTGCTTCAAGCCTATGGGTCATTTGTCCATGCTGTTAGGCAAACAGAGGCACGAACTATGGACCACCCAGGAGCTTGTTAAGCCCTATCATAACCTCATAACGATTCTAACCGTAGTGTTCTAATTGTTTGTCTGGGTGGCCGCCGTTCGTATGAACGACTACAAGGTGGCGGACATCTTGTTCCTGTCAATGCAGGAAGCAGTGTTTGGGCGTCGAGCTCATGGAACTAAAATCGGACACTGAAACTCCTGAACACTGCTGGACTTCCATAATTGAGAGAGTAATGTGAGAAAACCCATCGGGAGTTTGGGATTTTCTCTAAACATTCATCTGTTTGGTTTATTCGTTTAGTCTATGCCACTTTGATTCGGTAGATTAAAACTATCGAACACCGACCACCCTCCTGGTTCATTGACTTCAAAGGAGCCCGTCAATTAAGCGCTCTCTCAGGGTGGCCGCCATTCGTATATACGAATGCCACGTGGCGGAGAAAACGGCGGCCATCTTGTTTGTTCGGGACAAAGGCAGCGGGATTTGGTCGTCGAGTGTCTGGAACTAAAATCGGACACTCGACTTCCCGAACACCGGTCTCAAACATACGAACGATGGAACTGTATTTCCCGAACAGCTAGGAGAACGCTTTTCGGTACTTTGATGTATTCGTATGAGGGGAACAATCGCTCCTATGAGCCAGGAGGCTCCGTTCGTGTATTATGGAGTTATTTGACATTTTCAGAATTGACCGACCACACACGTTGAATTCGTGGAACTATTTTGGTCGGTAACGTAAGACTTCCACACTTTTTAAAAACCCCTGAACCGATCTGGGTAAAATATGAATATGTTGTTCCCCCAGACCGGGGCTATCAGGGGATGTGACATTTGTGGAGATACCTTAAGCATAAAGGGGTGTTCTGAGTTTTGGGGAAAATGTGTGCCCTTCGCCTGGAGATAATTGGGTTATTCCTTAACTTATCTTGTTATCTCATAAGGCGGAGACAGGGAGTGTTTAACTGCAAGGGGACCTCCATAAAAGCCTGTGTGGTCTCAATAAACATCAGTCTTGTTACACCCTTCATCATGTTTCGGCTGGTGTTTATGGTACCTGATTACTACTTGGGGAAAGCTGTACTAGAGGATTTTGTTTCTTTGGACTTTAACTACCGACCAGAAGAACCGAACGGCGAGCTATAATCACCCTGGCTCTCAGCCGTTCGGCTCAAATCATACGAACCCATAGCTACCACTTCAGGGTTCTTTACAAGTAATAATAATAAAATAGTTCAGTTCTATACAACCTGGAGGGTCACTGCTCGGTGGAATCATTCCCACGAACGAGCTGAACAAGCTACACACTGTAATTATATGTTATGTTTGGTATTTTATGCACTTTTATACTCCCGAAAGAGACCGACCATTAGCACTGATTTCATGGAACTGTTTTGGGCATAGGACCATGTGTGCGGTCGGTTAACCCCTTAAGGACAGAGCTTCAGAAGCTTGTCTTTCACTTAATGACAACGGCATTTTTTGCATTTTTTGCTATTTGCGTTCAACTGCAATTTGCTTTTTACTAATTCATTGCACCGACACATATTATATACCGTTTTTTAAAGGACAGAAAGGGCTTTAATTTGATGTAACACATATATATATAAATGCTTATTTATTATTAAAAAAATACAGAAATATGCAAAAAAATGAATTTTTGTGTGTTTTTTTTACAGTTTTTGCAATAATAATGTGTACATAATTAGTGCAGGTTAAGGAAAGTAATTAAAAATAAATTCATTTAGTTGTTCTGAATTACAGAATATATAATGTGTCTGGGATTTTAAGTTTTTTTTGGTAGTTACAGGTCACAAAGCACAAGGAGTAAAATAAACTTTTTATGTGGAGCGATTTTAGAATTTGGTATGTTTGTCTTGTAAGCCTAATAGCCATAAAAGAAAACAAAATTGCCACACAAAAGTATATATTTATATAAAGTAGACACCACAGGCTATTTACCTAAGGTTGTTTTGACACTTTCTACGTAGCCATTTTACCGCCAACCTCTGCTAAATATTGGAGTAAAATTGTGTTTTTTGGGGGTTTTCGCACACAAACTTATAACAAAGAACTTCTCATGTGTATTTTGTAAAGTTGGTGTGTGCTATTCCTGTACAAAGTTTTATTATGTGTTCAGTTACTTCTGCTGAGTACAACGGTACCCCCATTGTATGTCTTTGGCACTATTTTGTGAAGCTACAGTGCCATATAGGAGACCTGTCCTTTTCAGTATTCACAGTAGAATTTTGAGAGACGGATTTAATGCGCCTATGCTTCCATTTGGGGTATTATAACAGTCTGTCTGTTCGAAAAAAAAACCCAAAGGCCTACCATTTGTAAAAGTAGACACTCCAGGGTATCTCATAAGGTTCATATTGTGCCTTAACATGCCCCCATTTTTTTACCATTACATGCCAAAGTATGTGGTAAAAAATAATTTTGTGCATTTTTTACATACGGATTGCATTTTTGCTGGGCATTTTGTATATTTCACATGTGCCACTAAGTTCAAACCCCCCAAATTATGTTCAGCTAAGTCTTCTGAGTAAAATGACAGCCCCATTGTATGTCTTTGGCACTAGTTCGTGAAGCTACAGTGCCATATAGGAGACCTGTCCTTTTCAGTACTCACAGTAGAATTTTGAGAGACGGATTTAATGAGCCTATGCTTCCATTTGGGGTATTATAACAGTTTGACTGTTCAAAAAAAAAACCACAAAGGCCTACCATTTGTAAAAGTAGACACTCCAGGGTATCTCATAAGGTGCATATTGTGCCTTAACATGCCCCCATTTTTTCACCAATAGATGCCAAAGTATGTGGTAAAAAATAATTTTGTGCGTTTTTTACATATGGATTGCATTTGTGCTGGGCATTTTGTATATTTCACATGTGCCACTAAGTTCAAACCCCCCAAATTATGTTCAGCTAAGTCTTCTGAGTAAAATGACAGCCCCATTGTATGTCTTTGGCACTAGTTCGTGAAGCTACAGTGCCATATAGGAGACCTGTCCTTTTCAGTACTCACAGTAGAATTTTGAGAGACGGATTTAATGAGCCTATGCTTCCATTTGGGGTATTATAACAGTTTGACTGTTCAAAAAAAACCCACAAAGGCCTACCATTTGTAAAAGTAGACACTCCAGGGTATCTCATAAGGTGCATATTGTGCCTTAACATGCCCCCATTTTTTCACCAATAGATGCCAAAGTATGTGGTAAAAAATAATTTTGTGCGTTTTTTACATATGGATTGCATTTGTGCTGGGCATTTTGTATATTTCACATGTGCCACTAAGTTCATACCCCCCAAATTATGTTCAGCTAAGTCTTCTGAGTAAAATGACACCCCTATTGTATGTCTTTGGGACTATTTTGTGAAGCTACAGTGCCATATAGGAGACCAAGCCATATCAGTTTTTACCGAACTTTGAATTTTGACGCTGGGCCTATGTGCAATTTCCAAGCATCTTAGCAGGTATTAAATTCAAACTACCCCACAAAGGCCTACCATTTCTTAAAGTAGACACCCCAGGGTATTTCAAAAGGTATATTCTAAACCTTAGTGTAGGATCATTTTTTTGTTAGTTTGTACCAAGTCTCGTTGCAATTAGCATTTTTGTCTGCCTTTTTGACACACACTTGGAGATGTTACTGTATATTTTGCTATCCTTATGTGTGCTATGGCAGTATAACACCCAATATGTTGCTCAGCTATGTCATCTTAGTGCAACGATACCCACATGTGTACCTTTTTCATGGTTATGTGGATGTTGAAGGGGCACATTGGAGACCATGTCATATGAGTTTTTACCAAACTTTGAATTTTGACGCTGGGCCTATGTGCAATTTCCAAGCATCTTAGCAGGTATTAAATTCAAACTACCCCACAAAGGCCTACCATTTCTTAAAGTAGACACCCCAGGGTATTTCAAAAGGTATATTCTAAACCTTAGTGTAGGATCATTTTTTTGTTAGTTTGTACCAAGTCTAGTTGCAATTAGCATTTTTTCTGCCTTTTTGACACACACTTGGAGATGTTACTGTATATTTTGCTATCCTTATGTGTGCTACGGCAGTATAACACCTAATATGTTGCTCAGCTATGCCATCTTAGTGCAATGATACCCCCATATACAGAATAGTTGGGGTAAACTTATCCGGGGGTAGTACACAGTCATCTGCGTCCCGGGCAAAGCTGTCATGGATTCCGAAACCAAAACACAGACAGACCACAAAGAGAGAGAACACAGAGAGAGAAACTTGTAATACCGGTCCTTAGAATGGCCGGGCTATACAAGCAGAGAATTGTCAAGGTAAAAGCCGAGGTCAAAGGAGTAAAGAGAAACGGAACAACGATAGGACAAGCCGAGGTCAAGGATCAGAGAAGACAGGATAAACGGTAGACAAAGCCAAGATTCGGTAACCAATCAGACAGATGACTAAAAATCACACCCCAAAACTGGTCTACTTATTCGGCCTGGGTGTGAAAATTTTTAAAACAATGGCCAATACATAGGCCGGGCTGAGAGGGGCAATCAGGGCAGTAATAGCTGGTCTCAACTCTTACGCCCCTCTTGTAACACACCCTGCACCTTTTCTGGGGGTTTTGTTTTTTAGGGGTTGGTGGAATCTTAAAGCAGAAGTGACCTGCCTCCATTCTTCTGCTAGGCTCCACTGATGGTCTCCTTGTGTGGCATTCTAGCAGCTTAGAAATTAGCTCAAACTGGAAAGAAAGAAAAGTGCTTTTCAGCCCAGCATTTGCCTTTTTAAAAATAACAAAGGCATTGTGGTTTGCCATCTGCATCAGGTATATGCCCACTTTTTTATACCATGCCCTGGTCTTTCTCATGATCAAATATGGCTGCATCAGTTGATCGGACAGGTCAACGCCCCCCATATGCCGATTATATTGCCGTATGCAGACTGGCACCCGTTTATATTCGTCTCTGCCACGAACTGCGACCCTCCGAGTGTTTTCACCATGGATGGTGGTTAAGATGAAAACATCCTTTTTATCCCTGTACTTGAGTGCCAGCAGTTCATTCTGGCAGAGAGCTGCTGTTTCCCCCCTTTTCATTTTTTTGTTCGCTAGAGCCTTTGGGAAACCTGTGCGACTCTTCCGAATAGTGCCACAGGCCACGGTCTCGAAGCAATACAACATTTGTAACAGTGGGATGCTATTATAAAAGTTATCGATGTATAGATGATAACCTTTATTAAGTAGTGGCATTATTAAGTCCCAGACAATTTTTCCACTTGTCCCTACTGTATCTGGGCAACCTGGGGGATCAAGGTGGCTATCCCTTCCTTCGTATACACGGAAGGTGTATACGTAGCCACTGCCACTTTCACATAGTTTATAAAATTTGATCCCATATCGGGATCTTTTGGATGGGATATATTGTCTAAACCCCAGTCTTCCCTTAAACTTCATTAGGGACTCGTCAATGGAAATGTTTTTATTGGGGGTATATATAGCGGCAAATTTACTGTTAAAGTGGGCAATTAAAGGGCGTAGTTTGTAAAGAAGATCATACTGCGGATCACCTTTTGGGGGGCACTTGTTGTTATCACTAAAGTGCATAAATCTTAGTATGTCTTCATATCTTTCCCTTGTCATTGTCTCGGCAAAAATAGGAGTATTGCAAATAGGATGTTTAGCCCAATACATCCTAATTGTGGGCTTTTTAATTAGCCCCATTAACATGGCCAGTGCCCAGAATTGTTTAAATTCTGGCACACTGGTTGGGTACCATCTCTCTTTCCTAGAGATAAGAGAGTCTGGATTGCGTGCCAGATATTGCTCCGCATAGAGATTAGTCTGGGTGACTATCTCCCCAAAAATCTCATCCCCCAAGAACAGCTGCATAACATCCAGCGCACTATAGGCAGACAGGTCCGCCTGTATGCCAGGATTGCCTGTAAACACTGGGATGTCTGGGGAAAAATTATTAGGGGGTACCCAGTCATCTGCGCCATGGTCAGCATTAGGGGAATCGTCGATTTCTCCTGATGGTCCTGCAGTATCTGGCACATAGTCCATGTCCCCTGCATCCCCTGCGTCACTCCCTGCTTCACTCTCTGAGGCAGTGTCAGTCGCCTCTGAGTCTGCCGCTAACAGGGCATAAGCCTCCTCCGCGCTATACTTTCTAAACATTGTTAATACAGCTAACACAGCTAACAAAACTCTAACAAAAAAATTTTTTTTTTTTTTTTTTTTTTTTTATTCCCTAATTCCCACTAAATTCCACCCACCAAAATAACTGAATCACAAATTAATAAAATCAAATAATAAAATTTAACCCCTTAGGGTTAAAAAAAAACTAAAAATTAACCCTTGAAAGTAAAAAAAAAAAAATAGATCACAGTAGAGTACTGTGACCTGTATATTGATCACTGCTAGCAGTGATCAAGCAGCAGGGAAAGGGTTAATTTTTTTTTAACTCCAGAAAAGTGAATTTTATACTTAAGTATAACTCTGCAATAAATCAGGGACACAATGTAGCACCGATCCGTCTCTCTCCACTTCACAAACCCACACGAGGTGGAGGGAGGCGGATCAGATATCCCAGCAGCATTGTGACCGCTGTGACTGGCTGTCACAGCGATCCCATGGGCTGGGATATCCGGATTTGCTGCTGCTGGTCTGCCCCTGACTCGGAGGGACCCAGCAACAGCATTAACCCCGCGATCGCCGGCACTGCGCGATCGCGGCGTTAATTTTAACGCGTGACGGACGAGGTCCGTCACTCGTCATTAACGCATTCCCCTGAGTGACGGACCTCGTCCGTCACTCGTCGTTAAGGGGTTAAATAATTGACTTCTGGGGCGTGGCTGAGCTGCCGATCGCAATGGAGGCATAAACCGGAGCTCTGCAATCCCTCACCATCCCCAGCACCTTTAAAAGCACTCAAAGCCGATCATGGGGCACCCCCAGGCAATCGGGGTCATGCCAGGCTCACATAACATGCGGCAGTACCTGACAACGTTAGCGGACTTAACCTCCCACGCGGCTTCAGAGGCCTGCATCATGTCGGACCCCTCCAAGGCCGACATCACCTGTCTCAAGCGGAGACGAAGCCCTTCCATCTCCTCCACTTGATTGGGAAGCCCTAATAAGAGCATTGCCCACAAAGGAAGACCTGCTGACTGCAAACACAGCATTGCAAGACTCCATAAGGGCAGACCTACAGCTCATAAGGGCAGACATGCAAGGCCTCACAGACCGCATGGCAAGAGTGGAAGCTGATCATGACAACCTGGTGATAGCTGAAGCAGACACATTAGACTGCCAGACCACACAGCTACAACAGATGGCTTTACACCTGGAGGATCTGGACAACAGAGGCCGTCGCCAAATCCTCCGCCTGCGTGTCCTGCCAGATCAAGAAGACTCTCCAGAACACCTCCGTAAGGTACTTGCCACAATATTTAATGGCATCTTGAAGAGAGCGGAGGGGACAGCCATTGAATTCATACAGGCGCACAGGGCCTTCTGACCAAAGGGAGCTCCTGACAGCCCCCCACCCCCAGAGATGTTATCTGCTGCCTCACTAGCTATATCCTGAAAGAGGAAATCTTACAAGCAGCACGAGAGACTGAAGACATTATATTTCACCAACATACTCTGCAACTGTACCCCGATCTAAGTCCTGCCTCGCTAGGATACAGGAGCGCCCTAAAACCATTGACACGTGTCCTGATCTTGCAAAAAATACGGTACAGGTGGATCTTCCCATCTGGTATACTTCTCTTCACACCTAAGGGCCCCAGATCGATACGGGGATATCGAGACTACATAGCGGTCTCTAACCTACTGCAACTACCTCTAATCAACATGCGCTGGCCTGACCCACTGGAGTTCTGGAAACCACCTCCACCTCCTCTGATTGACCCGGTGCACTCACTGAGAAGGAACCGATCCAGGCAGCAATCCACAAGACCAGCAGGCACCTTGAGCTGACCGTGCAGACAGTGTGCATTCAGACCTCCAGAAGGACAGTGAACTCCAGCATGGGTCCTCACCCTGATGCATTCTGGTGGTAAAATAGCTGGCACTGTGGTGGGAGGTGGGGAGATTTTACCTGTGAGATATACCAGACATAAACTACCACTGTAATTTGTCCCGACACACATACACACAACCAGTACTCTTATTGTGACACACCATATGATGTAAACCGAGACCCGGTCCTCCCACACTTACTAACAATACCCTGCCTAAAAGCTTTATAGATAATATATTTGATGAGGGAGGAGGAGAGGGGGATACAAATTACAATAAATAAATAATTAAATAAAAAATAATAATAATATATATTTAAAAAAAACTGTTTAAAAAGCAGTTATGCCAAATTGAAACAACGACACTGAGGGCATGGGATCAGATGACAAACTGGGATCCCCCTAAATATATAGGGGAAAGTAATGCCCAGACAGCCCAGACAGACGGAGAAAGCAAGGCAAACTCTCTATGCCCGAATTCTAAGATGGAACTGACTCACAAAGACACACTGACGACGGGGACAACCCTGAATAATACGAGATTGGATAACGTATACATACAGGGATGGCGGAGAGATCGTAAGGGGAGGGGTCTAGACACGGGAGACCTGTCCACTACAGATTACTGCTCACATGCCGACGGTCATGCACCTTCTGTATCTTTTTACCTATTTTCTTTACCAATGGTTACACAGACTGCACTACTAACACATAGTAAACCGGCTTAGGATACTGAAAGCAATAGGTGAAATGGGATTGCTTGACAAAATGTGAAGTTTTTTTTTTAAATCTAAACGTTGTTGTTGTTCTCCAATTATACACTGTTGTTTTGCACCTTACACATAAACGCTGCTTGGCCGCGTTACTCCATTGATTGAGGTGCCACTATAGGGAGGGGGGCGGCTCCTGTTTCTTGACTGGTGCGGACACCAGACCAAACCCCCTCCGACACCCGTTATCTTACCCAACACTGGCTAGCTCTGCACACACTCCACTCGGTGGGGACTGAGTTCTCCCTGCGCGGGGGCCTGGACAATTTATCTAGCTCAATTTCCACGCACATGCTCGGGCTCCAATACACACACCCTACTTCCGCATGCTCCCTCTCCTTCTTTCCCTATTTACATAAATCCCTACAATTCCTACACAAAGAGACACTGGTAGATAAAGGCGGGAGATATAAATGCGTCAAGTGCATGGTGCTAACCAAGCCCTATACGCTGCTCAACTTATATATACCTAACACCAAACAAGACCGTTTTATAAAATCGACCCTGCGAGCAATGGAGGGATTCACTGAAGGGTGCCTCATCATCGGGGGGGGATCTTAATGTTGTTCTAAACCCATGCCAGGATACATCCACTGGCACCTCCGCAGTACCCGCACATATCTTACAAACCATAAACAACTCCCTTCGGGACCACAGACTAGTGGACTGCTGGAGGGCCACACACCCCGAAAGCAGGGACTTTACTTTCTTCTAAATCCCTAAACACTCATACTCTCGCCTGGATTATTTCTTCCTCCCCCACTATTACCTATTCTTCTTCAATTACACAGACAAATGTGGGTCCTTATTAGCCCGAATGACAGCCAAAAGGCGAGCATGGGCCTACATATTCGAAATCCAAGACAAACACAACCGACTGAAATTCTTACCCACAGACATAGCCAGTGTCCTTCATGGATATTACTATCCCATTTTGTTAAAAATTGGGCGATCTGTGGATCTACCTCAGGAGTTTTCCAGGCAGAGTCAGGTACTATCGGTGTAAGGCACTCTGGTCGTTGGAAAGGGGGTTGTGCATGCACAGTGCTAAATATTTGTCAACAGCGGATGGTATAGGCTATGCAGATCAAACAGGGGGTTATCCTGTGGGTCCAGAAGCCCGCGCCCCGTCCACCTGTGGAAAGAACAAACTCTGCGAAACAGGGTCTGCACCTTGCGGAGCCGTCCCATCGGAAGGCTCATATTCTTCCGAGTTGAACTAATCAAAAAAGTCATAATCGAGATAGTCCGAGTCATCCTCTTCACTCCAGTCGGTATCTGACCCCTAAGTCTGGGCCCTTGCTCGTTTCCACAATCTGGCCGATTTTGCCAGATTTTGCCGATTTTGCTCTTGCGTGGTGGGAACGCACCATCTTTGTTCGCCTTAATCGAATCCATCACAGCAGGTTACACCTGATCTGGGGAGTGAGAGGCAAGGTGCTTAGATTTTGCTTTAACCTTGCGGGCCACATGCACTGCTATGTTCGTAGGACCAGGAGGCATAACAGGGATAGCGGAAATAGCCGCTTGGGGTTGCATAATGGCTTGTGCCAGCGTCTGAGTAATAGATGACGACACAGCCCCCATTGCCAAGGCCAAATCCTTTTGATGGAACTGACCATGGTGGAATCCAGCAGCGCTTGGAATTCCTCTGAGTCTATAACCGCATTATCCTCGGCCGGCCCGGCCTGGAAGGTGACACTTTGGCCCTCAGACACATCACCACTATCTTGCATGTCAGCCAAATATAAGTGTGGCGAGTGCCAAGCAAAAGGTGTAGTGTCACAAACTACAGTACATATACTAGTGACCGCCTGGTATCTAAGCAGGGCTTAACAATCTCCAAGCAATATCACAGAAAGGAAGCTGAACACAGCCCCAATTATACCCAAGGATAAGTGAGTCTGACAGTATGAAGCCTCTATAGATAAGGAATGGGTTGATTAACCCACTTACTGAACCTGTTGGAAGCAAACTCCTACAGAAAAACAGCCTATGAGGTTCACCCAGGGGAGATAAGAGCCGACAACCTGAAGGATCCTGTTGATCTGCTGAGGTCCTTTTACTTTTCCCAGCAAAAAGCGCTGCGCAGCTGATGTTCTGCCCCAAAAATGGCTGCCATGCGAGTGCCTGGTCGCAAACTAAAAGTAAAACGTTACGTGGTCGTGCCAGAGCCCCCGCACAGCACACCTGGCAGGAGACCGGAAAAGCTGGAAGCAAGAAATAAGCCACCAGGCGCAGCACGAGCAGCACCAAAAGCACTGCGTGGGAGGGACACAGTCCGCTAAAGGGACACTGAGGGGAGGGAGAGTGCACCCCAGGGCAAGCAGATAAAAAAGCAATTTATGTTTTAAAGGATTCCGTAATGTAGTGGTACGAAGTTCATACTCCCATAAGCATGCAACAGGGCAAAGGAGAGACCTATCAGGGAAACCTGGGTACAGAACTGTTTTAGAGGAGGTTTTTGTCCTGCAAGGAATGTCAAAGAGAACACCTTCTGGAGTAAAGAAACGAGCAACCACATCAAGAGCTTGTACGTCAGAAACCCTCTTGCAAGATATTAAACACAAAAACATGACCAATTTGTCCTATAGCAATTTAAGAGATAGCAAAGCATTATTAGGGGGGGAAAAGGAATTAAAGACAATAGAAACATCCCACAAGGCAAAGTATAGTGGTATGGGTGGATGAGGAAAACAAATTCCTCGGAGGAGTTGACATATGACAGTATGTCAACCGACAGGAGCCCCATCGAAATATTGATGACCAGCAGAAACGGACGATCGGTAAGGTTCACAGTGTGATAGTCTTTACCTTCATCATACAGAGAAGACAGAAAATGGAGGACGGACATAAAAGAAGCCGATATGGGATCAAATTTAATTCCATGCACTAACTATGCCATCTGCTCCAAGCAGACTTATAAGCCTGTGCCCATGTGACTGAAATGCCATGCTTCAGGCAAAATTGCCAGAAATTTTGAGCCATGATTGATGTACATGTTGTCTATCTTCAGAAGGATAGCGCATTGGGCTTGAGTTGGGGAGAAACTTCAGACTGTAAAGGAATCGGCCAGAAGTTCCAAACAATTGATGTGGAGTGTCGATTCCAGATCTGACCACCTGCCCCTGGTGTAAATATTTCCACATCGAACGCCTCAACCATGTCGGATTAAATGATCAAATTTGGAGCTGTGCAGAATATGGCACGTTCATCCCAAGCTTCCATGTGAAGAGGCCACCATTGGAGTTCATCCTTCGCTTCTGAGTCCAGAATTACCATATCCGTGTATGATGCGCCACCCTTGAGATGAAGCTTGTAATCGTTGTAGGGCACAATCGTTGTAGGGCACAATAATGAAGAGGACCTGAAAAAATGGCCTGCATAGATTCCGCTAGAAGGCCTATCATTCTCGACAGTTGTTTGAGAGAGAGTTGACAGGTTGCTAGTGTTCACCTGATCTCCTTCTTGATATTGGCTAGTTTTGCCACTGGAAGGTAAAGGGTTTGAAGGGTAGAATCTACAATAAGACCCAGAAAGTTGATTTGTTGCCTGGGAACAATAATGGATTTTTCCCAATTAATCAGGAAGTCTAGGTTCTGTAACAGAGTCAAAGTCCATGCAAAGTTGGTCCGGATTAGTTGAATGAGCCAGAATGAGAATGCCATCTAAATATATTATAAGACTTACTCCCCGACTTCGTAGCAGGGCGACTACAAGTTAATTTCCTGCCCTGCGAACTGCAGGAAATCTTGATGTTGGACTGCGATGAGCACTGTGAGATATGCATATTGCAGATCCAATTTGACCATCCAATCCGCTGGCTGGAGAAGACCCCTTAAGCAATGTATTCTATCCATCTTGGAAGTGCTGATATGCTTCATAACTGTTGAGTCATGTCAAATTTATCACTGGATGGGCACCTCTGCCTTTTTTGTGAACCAAGAAAAGGTTGCTCACCTAACCCAGGGTATGCTTGTTTGCGCATTAGTTTTTATTTACACGGAGACAAGGTCTTTGGCCTGATGGGGAAAAAAAATTCCCTCAATAGGGAGCATTGAACAGGTACAGAAAGGAAGTCTATACCTTTCACAGTGTGAAGAACCCAAGCACCTGATGAAATGAGGGACCATACACGGTAAAAATGTGTGAGCCTGCCTCCCCCCCCCCCCCCCACTACTAGTAGGGAAGAATGGAGATTGTGAAGACTTACAATAAGGTCTTAGTCCTGAAGGAGCACCGCTTGGGCCACGAGCAACCCAGGGTCGACCACGTTGTGGTAAGAAGGTTAGTGTAGTGCATTGTTCAAAGAAATTGGCTTGGCCAGTATAAAAGCCTTGGTTCTGTTTAAAAGAACTTCTGCTAACTCAGCCAGACAGACAGCTCCTGACTTTTCTGGCCCCAGCAAAAACTCTAGGGCTAAATACCTTGTGCATCTTGGATTGCGCTTTATCTAGAGCAGTCAATGTGTTGACAAAGGAGCCCAATTCTTTTACAAAGTTGTCCCCAAAAAGAAAACCTTTTTCCTGTGTGCCCGGCTCGTTCAGAGCCATATTTACAAGTTTGGGCTCAATCTTGAGCAAGATCGATTTGCGGCGTTCTGTGGCAACCGCAGTGTTGGCATTGCCAACTTAAAAACCCACTCTTTGAATCCAACCAGCGATCTAATTCTAGATCATCCTCTACTGCTTCAAAGATCTTGGCTGCTGGGCCCAAGATGTCTAGGATTTTATCCTGACAGTTTTGCAATAAAAAATCTAAACCATTAGTAGGCTTCCATCCTGTCTTACTCAGGAATTGACTGATCTTAGGATCAATTGATAGAGTTTTTCACGCGTCATCAGGGACTTTGGGGCGTGGGCATTCACCCCGCAATTTATATCACGACCCCTTTTTTAAAAGGCTTGCATATTCTTGATGCAATATACTTGACTACATGGTCTGAGGGAGACCACTAGGTGATGTAGGTCGCCAAGTTCAAATAGGGGTTCACCTTGTGGGTCCTATCGGTGTCCCCTAAGTCCGCAATCTTGGTAGGTTTAATGGGAAGTGTATCCCACCATAATCAGGATCAGAAAGATCCTCTGAATCGTCTCTTTAGGATTCAGGGAACTCCTCCTCAATATCACTGAGCTCAGACTCAGTGTCCAGTTGGGCTTTTGTCCTTTTCCAAAGTCTAGCCGATTTTGCCCGGCTAGTGGCTCTTTTGCGCAGTGGTAAATTAATTGCGCCATCCATGACAGGTATGGTACTGTCCATCTCTATTGTTTTGGAGGAGTGTTTTTATCCTTATATGAGGCCTTGCGGCAAGGTTGAGGTGGAGCAGGTGTGAATACAGCTACTGCCACCTGAGTAGTCTGCTTAACCAATTTCTATGCCTGTGCCAGGGCCTGGGCAAATGTCTGTGAAAGTGAATCAGACAAAAAAAATCAGCCTCATCTCCAGAGATACCTGGAGAGGCTTCTAAATTAATCTGCATGTTTTCTGTAGACCCAGAAGGCACAGAAAGATCCTGTCAGACTGCATCATAAATATACAGACAAGCCTAATAGAATGAATAAAGTAAAATAATACCTAAAGGAAAGGGTTGAGTAACCCTCAAGTAATAAAAAATAAAAGGGGTAAGGGAATGAAAATACTCACAACAGTGGGAAAATAGCTATTGTAGTAGGAAAACGCAAGAATGGTCCGGCCGCCACTATAACTAAACCCCAACTCAGATTTCAGGCAGTTGGGGGTAGAGAGGCGGCCAGACAGATGAACGAAGGCAGAAAATAAGCACGATAGCCCTGTGCAGGGGATAAAGATTTCTCAAAGATATCCCTGAGCCCCAATTAAAAATCTTGGGGCCAGGAAGGTCAGAGGGGAAAGAAATTATAAAAAGATATACATACAATAAAGCATATATAGCTAAAGCACATGAAGCAAAGAAATTAAATTAAGTTAAAATGAAGTAACTAAATATATTTATATAATTATAAATATGAAAATATGACAATTAGAGGGGCGTGGCTTGGCGCCGAACAGGAATGGCCGCCTAATCCCCGAGCTCCGCTCCAAGCTGCAACCACGCACGGCAAATAAGCACAATCCGGCACCCATGGGACGCACTAAAAGAGCCCAAATGACCCCCTCCACGCCAAGAACACAGGGGAACAGCTCGCACCCATCCATCCGCAGCTACCTGAACACGCCGGGAGACTTTCTTTCCCAGGAGGAAGCTTCCAACATGGCGCCCTCCTCTCCGAGCTCCACGCTGTCAGGGGAACTCCCGAGCACGGAAAATGGCCGACCGGCCCCACAGACTCCAGACTGGTACGCACTATTTGCCTCCCTGCCAAAAAAAGAGGATTTCCAGGCACTGCTAGAAGAGGTAAAGACCACCCTGCGCACAGAGATCTCGGCCCTGGGCACCTCACTCACAGCACTAGAGACAAGGGTACAGGCCCTAGAAACACAAGGCCCCAACCCACACTGCCCTGCAATACAAGCCACAGAGGCCCACACCAGACACATACAAGACCTGCGCCTCCACATAGAGGATCTTGACAACCGCAGCCGCAGGCATAATATCAGGGTGAGGGGCTGCAGAGAATCTGATGCACCAGAAGACGCTAGGGCCACACTGACCCCGATTTTCAACCGCATATTGGGCAGGCCAAGGGACGCCCGCATCCACATGGATAGAGCACATAGGGCACTGAGACCCAAACCCCCCCCAGGCGCACCCCCCAGGGATCTAATTTGCCACATACAGGACTTCCAATTAAAGGAAGAAATTATACGAAAAGCCCGCACGGAGAGAACATGGAGGATTGAGGGGCAGGCAATAGAGATCTACAATGACCTCTCCCACCTCACCCTGCAGGCCCGGAGAGCCCTGCGGCCCCTCACCGCTGCTATGCAAGATGCCCAGATAAGATACAGGTGGCAGTTCCCTTTTGCCCTTTCAGCTAGACAGGGCACCACGGAAGCCGTAATAAGAACGCCGCAGGATGTCTTGGCCTTCCAGGAAGCCCTAGGCCTCCCCCACACTCCTATCCCAGACTGGACTACATGCCCGCTTAATGAACGCCTCGCAGGGCGGCCAACACGCCGCACCCACCAGGGACCCGACAGAGATGCCCTACACACTCATCACCGACTAATCGACCCCGAAGAATAAGGAGATGGAGAATTTGCCCCCCCCCCCCCCCCCCGCCACCGCCACCTACCCAGTGATGCCAGCATGAATCCAAAGAGCTCTACTACCCATATCCACACGGGGAGGGGTGGGATGACCCCGAAGACAAATGCCCGATTATCTTGCCTCTTTATTGACCCCCCCTCTTACCTCCCTAACAACCAGAGATAAGATAAACTGACAACCATCCTAAAGGCAAATCGTCAGAAGCGGACATCCCCATGGCACTACAGCTGCCCTCACTTTGGAACTACGCCCACACCTCACCGGCCCATAGACCTATCACCACCCAGAAACTACCTGGCCCCACCAACTCAAGGAGTCGACCCTCACAACCCCGGAGCCCACAAACCGCTCAGGACCAACGCTACCTCAACGGGGACAACCCAGCAGAACCCACCAGAACGCCACTACCGGACTGAAGCCACGCAAGCCCCTGCTATCATACAGCACGAGACATAGAGTCTCACCTGTCACACCCCAATCCCTGCACATGGAACACCCGCTGACACGATACCTTGAACTGGCACCTCGGTATTACACTGGACTGCTTGTAAAGGACTTGTATGCCGAAGACTGACTCGAAAGAGCAAGTATTACGTTGAGGTTCACACCACTCATACACCTGTACACCACCCTACACACACACACATACACTCAATGCACTAGAAAGAGAACTCATACACGGACCCAAATAACCATAGACACCCACACCACCTAACCAATCTGGACACACACACCCAGAACATACCCGCAATATACACCCCCCTGAGGCCCACACACACGAATTCACCACAGACACCACGCACACACTAGAGGGTGGGGAATTACCACTCACCTACTACTATATACCACAGATCAAACGCTATTTTTTATCTACTCGAAACAGAGGGTGAGGGACCTAAACTTCACGCTTTGTCTCACTCTCGGGAGTTGTTTGAATGGCCCGCAGAGGGAGCTGGTAGCACCTCCACTTGCTGGCTCTAACAAATGTATTGCTTACTGATAAATGTCTCTTTGCTGACTTCGCTACCCCTCTCCTACATCTCTCCTCCAAATTGAACTACCCCCTCCTCCCACTTTTCCTCCTGCCTTCCCCCCCCCCCCTCTCTCTTAGTTCTCTGTACTCCCCCTACCCTGCTCAATACAACAACGTGTAAGGTAAAAGCGCACCGCGGGGCGCACACCTCGAGCAATCTCGGGGTGGGCCCCCCGTGAGGCGCGGGCATGGTCAGAATGTTACTGTTTCTAAATGTTCATAAATGGTACTGCTATTCTCCCTGACAATGGGGACATAACCTATGTAACCATGTTAAATATGTGTAAGGTAAAAGCGCACCGCGGGGCGCACACCTCGAGCAATCTCGGGGTGGGCCCCCCGTGAGGCGCGGGCATGGTCAGAATGTTACTGTTTCTAAATGTTCATAAATGGTACTGCTATTCTCCCTGACAATGGGGACATAACCTATGTAACCATGTTAAATATGTTGTTTTTACGTTGCTCTCATGTTCTCCCCATATTGTTCTCATGATGTTCTCACAAATGCTATTCATACGCACGCTCTTAACGCACTTACATACTGAACGCTGCAAGGCACGCACCAAATGGCTACCAATATGGCCACTCACCTCACCGCACACTGGACCGCTAGAACGGCCCTGACCCCTCTGGGTGCCAGATACCACAGCTACTGGGCAGCAGGAGATGGACGCGGATAGTGATACATCACCGGACAACAACTTACAGTAGGTGACCCACCGAACTATCGACGCCACCTGCCCCACGGGTTCACTGCCAACAGACTGTGAGGTGGCTACGACGGACACTGTCCTCGGACACCCACCTACCAGTGGCACATTACCCCTAATACCAGTCGCCTACGCGACTCAACAACACCGACATACACTACGCTACACCGACTACCTTTCCAAACCTACCTAACCTCCCCCCAACCCCCACCTCTTCTCTTTCTGGGTACCACCACCCTCCCTCCTCTCGCCTCCAACACCCCACCCCCTCACCCACTAATTCCGTACCGGAGCTGTCTCCGTGTGATGGGCCCCCCGCCCCCTGCGCCTCCGGGCATGCGGGAGAGGGCATTAAGCTCTACACAATCAACGCGAAGGGATTGAACTCTCCACAAAAACGAGCAAGAGCACTGAGAGAAATCAGAGCACTCAAGATATCAATAGCTTTCTTTCAGGAAACACACTTCCTAGCAACACAGGCCCCCAAATTCTCAGATAAATACTTCCCAACTGGCTACTACGCGCATAACCCCTCCACCAAATCCAAAGGAGTGGCCATACTGTTCTCGGCGGACACCCAGTTCCGCTTGGAAGCGGAGGAGAGGGACCGGGAAGGAAGATACCTCTTTCTCAGAGGGTATATAGGGGACACCAAAGTCACACTCGCGAACCTCTACCTCCCAAACAAAGGCCAAAAACCATTTCTAGCCTCGGCTCTGCGAAACCTGGACGCGTTCAGCGCGGGAACAGTTATAATAGGAGGAGACCTCAACGCCCCCTTGGACCCCAGAATGGACACATCTAAAGGAAGCTCCACAATCCCGGAACACGTCACCAGAGGACTGAAGACCCTCCTTACGAACCACCAACTCGTAGACTGCTGGCGCATCCTAAACCACGCAGAGAAGGATTACACTTACTACTCACCACCACACAAATCCTACTCGAGGATAGATTACTTCCTAACCCAGCACAGAGCCTTAGACATACTGCGTTCAGCCCGTATCGCCCCCATGACCTGGTCGGATCACGCGCCTGTGATACTCACCATAGAAAACCCAAGACCCTTCCGACCACAATGGACATGGAAACTCAACGAATCACTCTTAGAAGACCCGCTGATACAAACGGAAATTAAAAACACCCTGGACCACTTCTTCCTCACCAACAAGACAACAGACAGCACACCAACGGCCATCTGGGAAGCGCATAAATGCGTTATTCGAGGGATACTCATTAAACACGGCACCCGCCTGAAAAAACAGCGCACAAAATAAATTGCGCACCTCTCCACCCAACTGGCGCAACTCGAAACGCTCCACAAACATGACCTCCGAGACGAAACTTATAAACAACTCCTAGAGATCAGAGCGAAACTCAACTCCTGTCTAACGTCAAAAATACAATTCCAATTCCAGCTCACGAAAAAGACATTCTATGAATATGGAAACAAAAGCGGCAAATTGCTTGCTAGGGCATTGAGGGCCCGGAGGCAGAAGAGCTACGTCCCAAAGATATCCATGGCAGGAACCACGCTACAGACCCCGAAGGCCATAGCAGAGGGCTTCCGGCAATATTACGCCTCGTTATACTGTCTACCCTCGAACACTGTACGTGCACAAGAAGGAGAGGAGGCATTCAGAACACGGCAAAAGTCATACATTGAACAGAATATCACTACCACACTGACACCCCAGGACATATCTGCACTCGAAGAAGATATAACGGAAGCGGAGATACATAGGGCCATTAAACTGGCCAAACAGGGAAAGAGCCCCGGACCAGACGGATACACGGCGAAATACTACAAAATGTTTGCAGATAGACTCGCCCCGCACCTACTTGCACTCTTTAACGCAACACAATGCGGAGGCTCGCTGGACCCCAACATGCTCCTAGCACACGTCGTGGTACTCCCAAAAGAAGGAAAAGACCCCTCCTCATGCGCCAACTACAGACCGATCTCCCTGTTGAACGCCGATCTCAAACTGTTTGCCAAAATACTGTCCCTGCGCCTGCAGCCCCTACTGCCGAATCTCATCCACCCTGATCAGGTGGGCTTTGTGGAGGGCCGGGAGGCCAGGGACAACACAACCAAGGCACTCAACCTTCTCCATGCGGCCCGGAGAGGAACCTCCCCCGCCCTGCTGGTCTCGACCGACGCGGAGAAGGCGTTCGACAGGGTCGATTGGTCCTTCCTAAGATACACGCTAGAACGCCTGGGAATGGGACCCCATATGATGGCACGAATCCTGGCCCTGTACGCCTATCCGACGGCCCGAGTCCAAGTCAACGGGATTCTCTCTGACCCATTTGAGATCAGGAACGGCACCAGACAGGGGTGCCCCCTATCGCCCCTACTTTTTGTCATAACCCTGGAACCGTTCCTCAATGCAATACGAGCCCAACCCCACATAACAGGAATTGGGGGCAGCTGGGGAGCCAGCAAAGTCTCCGCCTACGCGGACGACCTCCTGTTCACAATCGCCAACCCGACAACCTCCCTCAGGGAGCTCACGCACCAATTTGACATATATGGCACCCTATCCAACCTAAAAATAAATTACACAAAATCCGAAATTCTCAACGTTAACTGCCCCCCAGCACTGGCAACCGTGCTGCAAACAGAGTTCCCCTTCCACTGGTGCAAAGAAATGATCAAATACCTAGGGATATGGCTGTCGGCAGACCTATCGAACATCTACCGTATCAACTTCCCGCCCCTCCTCGAGCGGATACAGAAGGACCTTGACTCCTGGCAGCTCCCGCACATTACGTGGCTAGGGAGGATCAGTGTCCTCAAAATGAATATACTCCCGCGACTCCTGTACCTCCTACAAACCCTACCAATTCAGATCCCCAAAACCTTCCTGTCACAAACCCGTAAAACCCTGACGGAATACGTCTGGGCCCGCAAAAAAGCGAGACTAAACTTCGCCACCCTCACCAAACCCAAACTACAAGGTGGACTGGGATTACCCGACATGACGAAATACAGACATGCTGTACACCTCCAACGATTGATCGAATGGACACATGGCCCGAAAGACAAACTATGGATATCCATAGAGGCCAGCTTCTCACAAATACCCCTAACACTGCTCCCTTGGCTGCCGAAAACCATGGCTGGAGAGCTACCAAGAAAACACCCAACAATAAAAGCCACAATGGCAGTCTGGAGGAGACTGGCGCACCGGACGGACTTAGCCCAGGAACTGTCACCACTGTGCCCCATATCACACAACCCGAAATTTACCCCAGCATTGGACCCCCTCTACATGCCTGCCCTGGGCCTACCGACCCCCTGCAGACTGAAAGATGTATACCACCAAGGCACGATAACGCCCCTGGACACCCTGGTCCCGAATACTCCACACACCACGCTATTACGCTTCAGATACCACCAACTCACGAGGTTCCTGAGAAGCATACCGACTCTAGATTCGGCATCACGAACGCCCTCCGTGTTTGAGACCATCTGTGCAAATCCTCCCTCCCCCCACACGTAATCTCGATCCTATACCGCATGCAAACCAACACCCCCACCAACGCACCCCCCCCTTACTTCACCAAGTACTGGGAAAGGGATCTAGGACACACGCTCTCAGCGGAACAATGGTCAACGGTGTTCACACTCACACACAAAGCCTCCATCTCCACCAAATTCCAAGAAACAGGATATAAGATGCTCTCGCACTGGTACAGGACGCCTGAAAAGCTAACCACGATGAAAGCCACAAACGAACCGGAATGCTGGAGATGCGGGAGAGAACTCGGGTCCCTCTTCCATATATGGTGGTCCTGCCCCCTCATCCAGCCCTTCTGGACGGAGGTCCACAAAATACTCACAACCATAACAGATGCAGACCTGCAACCTACGCCCGAAACATACCTACTCCAACTAACGACGATCCCCATCAACAGCTTTAAAAAGACGGCGATCCCACACTTACTGAACGCAGCCCGTAGTCTCATCCCGGGACACTGGAAACAACGCACGGCGCCGACAATCAGAGAGTGGATGACCAGAGTGGAGGACATCAGGCGCATAGAAGAGCTAATCCACTCCGCAACGGGACGCATACAACGCTACCACGAAGCGTGGTACCACTGGCTCCAATGGCTCGCCTCCACTGCAACAAACGCGGGGGCAGCACAACACCTGACAATAGAGGAAGATGCTGACGCCCTGGCGGACCCAGCTGGCGACGGTGCGGGAGCCGGGCCGTCCGCCCAACCAAACCAAGACGATCACGAAGAGCCGGAGCTGCCCCGCGTCCCGGGGGCGGGGGGGGGCTGGACTGGGGGCCCGGGACCGGACACCGCTCCCCCCTGTGGATCCTCTGCACCCTCCCCCCCTCTATGCCTACACCTACTCTCCTCCACACCTGCAATACCCTTACCCCACTAACCTGCAACCCCACCTCCTCCACAGCACACCCCACAACGAAGGACCCACCGCCACCATGCTGACCCACTCAGATAGAAACCCCCCCCCGCTCACTGGAGAGACCAACTACACGACACAACACTCACGAAAGACCCCCCAGGGCCTACAAATGTTGATTGTGAGACGGACCACCTCAACCAGACTACCCAAACGCCCAATACCCAGGACCACTATCCTACAATTTCAGACACCACCCAACCCTCACAACCCGGAACAGTGCCAGCCCGACTGAGACGCCCCCGATACTAGCCAGAGCACCAAACTGGACTGGACAGACTCCAAACAAATAGGTAACACTCGGCCAAAACCCAGAGACATCCCAAGGAAGCGACTATCAAGGACACGACCCCGGGGTAACGCACACACAGGACAAAACTACCTGACATACCCCTCGACCACTAAATGCACCTACTACTTGAAAACGGCCCCCCACTCCCCCCCACCCCATAGACCTCGAACAGACCTATCTAACAGGGACCCCAAGACCGTGCCTCCCTGCTGCCCGCAAATCCCCCCCACCTACTTCCGAACACAGTGTTCGGCTTGCCAAGACTACACCTGACCAATACAATGCAAACAAATATAGAAACCGCTGAAACCGCGACAAGAGGCGGCTTCCTAACACCTACCCCACCCAGTAGGCTACCTGTACTACGGGAATGCTACACACAGCAAGAAATGCATTTCGTACGACCTATAATGCACACTGTACGCACCCGTAGATTACAGCAAAATGTATACTTTATTGAATTGCCCAATGCTGCCATGCGACCTGCTATGTACACCTTTAGGCCGATGTTTAATGCCTGTTACGAGATGAATCACTAGCTCATGTATATGTGATGAAAGTTGGATGACAAACGTTGACCCCCCACTTCTCTTTTGTACCCCTCCCCCCTACAACAAAATTTTACAAAATAAAGAATGAAAAAAAAAAAAAAAGAAAATATGACAATTAAAATGTAATAACTATAATAATAACTATATTAATCACAATAATTATATGAATACAAGTAAAAGACCCCACAGTTAAGAACTATTGGACCCAGTGTTGTGGTGGAATCTCGGTAAAAATAAATTTAGTAGGCCGAGATTACCACGTGGCATGTGTACGTGCATATGCTGACGTATCGATCAGTTGGTTGCACGAGGCAAGATACGATCAGTAGTGTACGGAGCATGTGCGAGAATACAGGATGTAGTATTCCCCTCCTCCATTGTGCTGGACAGGCCATGCGGTCAAGCAGGAAGTTAATTCTTATTTGTATTGATTGGTCAAGAGAATGTGCGGGTGGAGCTTAATATGGGAGGAGTTATATGCCTATATAAGGAGCCTGCACTATTGTCCGGGGCTCAGAACTTGCTGTATTTTGGTGACATTAGTCCCTCTGAGTCCCGATCGGTGAACCGAATAAAGAATCTCTTCCTTCCTGAAGAAACCTGTGTCCATCTCTCTGTGCTTGGCTTCCGTCAGTTTCTCCGGTATCATTTGGTGCATTGGCCGGGAAGCTCATCGTTCAACGGTAGCTGAGAGGCAGAGGCGTGAGAGGGTCTATCTTTGCCCACGTTCTCTACGGCTGCACCCCTGAACTTCTGCGTGGACCTCCCTTCGTCTCGGTGCCACTGGTCTGTTGTCCAGGAGATCATCGGCCTCTACGTAAGAAGTGCTGGGGTGTCCCCGTCGATGAGTGTGAACTCAGGTTCAGGAACGAGGAGGTAAGACGACCGCTGTTTTAGACGGCGGACCCACTAGGGGTATACCGATTGTGCGGTAGGCCCATAAGGGGTTTAAATCTGTGTATGGAATCTGCCCCCTCTGTCGGAGGGAAGGAGCGAAGGCGCACCGCTCAATCGAACGCTCTTTAGTAAGACCGTTTGATTTGGTTTGGAGTCAGGCGGGGTTCTGTGTAAATAGCCCTAGCCGGACACCGGTGTCTTGTCTAGACTAGCGTTCTAGGGTGTATATTACGTTCGCTAGGTCGGAGGGACCGGGAGACTAAGCAGACTCTGATGTACATTATCGTTTGCTAGATCTCAACCTATCTTGGCTAAGTGGGAAGGCGTGTAAATTTGGAACCCACTAGACTATTGATAGAGTAGAAAGACTAAAAGGGTTCTGTTGTAAATTCCGCCCTCTAGTTCGCTATATGTGGTGCTTGGGCAGTGTGGCTAACCAAAACGGATGTAGATAGTTTTAGGTAGTCCATCAAGGTACTGGCCAATAGTTTAGTTGGGATTGTATATGTGTTAAAGATTGTTAGTAAAGTGTATATCTTGTTAGATAGCGCGAGCTCAGCCGTCTAGCGAGAGTGTTAATAGTGTGTTGCTGTATTATAGTGCACGGTACCATAACCCTGTATATTTACTGACACTGTATATAAGTACTAATCATTGTCGTCTATTGCATGTTTAACACCATAACCACTAATAATTGTATTGTGACCTTAAATTGTGCTTTGACCGATGCTAACCGTACTGTAACCGCTGTTTGTAAAAGACGATGTTACTGGGGTGTGTTATAGACGGGTAATTCATATATAGAGAATTATAGCTTGGGTGACTGTATAGTTTCGCCAAAGGGCATAATATTGATTATTTAGTGACTGGTGTAGCAGCTGTGTGTGTACGGGAATTCCCTGAGTGCTTATTGTGTTATTGTGTACGTTTCACTTGGTAACTGTACCACGTGGTGCTGTTGCCGGAAGAAACGGGTGTGACTGTTGAATAGAACGTGTGCATAGTATTCGTTGTCAACGATGCTCCATTGATAAGTATGGGCGCGTCGGAGTCGACGATTTTGGATCCCTTAGGTTGTATGGTAAAGAATTTTAAAAAGGGATTTACAACATGTGATTTTGGGGTTAAAATGTCTCCTGTACGTTTGGTCACTTTGTGCACTAGGGAGTGGCCTACTTTGGTTGCGGCATGGCCGCCACGTGGCAGTTTGGATCCAACTCTGGCACAGCGTGTACACGTGGCTGTATCAGGTAGGCCTGAACTTTACGGACAGTTTCCATATATTGATTGTTGGAGACAGGCCGTAAACGACTCGCCAAGATGGATTCGGATATGCCACGAGGAGCAGTGTCGCCTCATGGTGGCCAGAACTTGTTTGTCCACTAGGACTATGGTTAGGCCCATTTTGGACACGCCCCCTGAGTCCGAGATCCCTATGCCGCCCCCTTACTTCCCTGTAGAAGGAAGTGATACAAGTACAGGAAGTTCTACACCCCTTCCCCCATTGTCCCCATCCGCTTCCGCTTCCTCCTCCAGTTCAGAATCCACCCCCCGCCATACTAAACCTCCCCTTCCGGAACCAACCCCAGTTAAACCCAATTATCCTGATTTGGCGCCACTTCAAACTTCCGGTCAACTTCCGGTATACTAACCCGACAACTGACCGGTACCCAACAACCCAAACATTATCAGATGCCTCTTCGTTTGAATCCTGGGTCAGCCTATCTCGATGCCACAGGTCAAATGGTATATGCTGACCCAGTCTTCGTATATGTCCCGTTCACGACTACCGATCTCTTGAATTGGAAGACCCACAATTCCTCGTACACTGAGAAACCACAAGCTATGACCGATCTGTTCACCTCGATAGTTCAGACACATAATCCGACATGGGCTGATTGCCAGCAGTTATTAATGACATTGTTCAATAATGAGGAGAGGACTAGGATTATCCACACGGCCATTAAAGCGCTAGAGGATGAAGCCCGTACTTTAAATCAAGCCAATCCAGCAGCATGGGCCGCAACGCATTATCCTAATACCGATCCCGAATGGAACGTTAATGGCGCAGATATGCGTCAACTAAAAGCCAATAGAGACGCTATAATTGCTGGCATGAAAGCCGGAGGGAAGAAAGCCATTAATATGTCGAAGACAGTTGAGGTGATTCAGAAAAGTGATGAAGCGCCCAGTGTCTTTTATGACCGATTATTGGAGGCATACCGCTTGTATACCCCCTTTAATCCGGAAGACGCTGATAATTCCCGAATGGTAAACTCTGCCTTTGTCAGCCAAGCCTACGGAGATATTAAGCGCAAGCTACAGAAGTTAGAAGGGTTTGCAGGAATGTCCATCACCCAACTAATGGAGGTAGCAAATAAGGTGTACATGAATTGGGAGTCAGAAAGTAAGAAAGAGGAAGAGCGCAAGATGCGTAAAAAGGCTGATATGCTAGCGGTAGTGATCGCAGGCGTAGATAGACGGGGCCCAGATAGAGGCGATAGTAGGTGGAATAGGGAGCCCCTGAGTAGGAATCAGTGCGCGTATTGCAGAGAAGAAGGGCATTGGAGAAGCGAGTGTCCGCAAAGAGAGCAGTACGAGAGAGACCCACCCAGGGCAGGTTATGGAAACTTTAGAGGCAGAGCGAGAGGTAGAGGAGGCCCCGGAGGGAGTAATGGTAATAGAGGAAGTAATGGAAACAGAGGAAGTGTAAGAGAAGACAGGTACTATCCCGCAGCACAAAGGTCCCGCGATAGAGAAGGTAGGGACTTTGTAGGATTGGCTGACACGGTCATGGAGGACTATTGATACCGACCGCGCTCCATCCCCCTTGGTCGATCGGAGCCTATGGTCGATGTATCAATAGGGGGAAAAAGGAGTGCATTCATGATCGACACTGGTGCTGAACATTCGGTGGTGACTAACCTAGTTGCTCCTCCATCTGGAAGAACTATTACCGTAATAGGAGCAACTGGAAGAAGTGCTACAAAACCGGTTCTTAAAAGTCGACTCTGTACATTGGGAGGCCACGTAGTAAAACATCAGTTCCTTTATATGCCTGAATGTCCAGTCCAATTGTTGGGACGTGATTTGCTTTCCAAATTACAAGCGCAGATTACGTTCCTACCAAACGGAACAACATCCTTAAAGTTTAATGGACCTTCAGGTATTATGACATTATCCGTACCAAAGGAAGAAGAGTGGCGACTTTATACAGCGTTGACTAGCCAAAACCCTAGGAGTGATGAATCCTTATTCAACATACCAGGAGTTTGGGCAGAGAAAAACCCACCAGGACTGGCCCGCAATATTCCACCTATTAAGATCGAACTAAAACTTGGGGTTTATCCAGTGAGCCTAAGACAATATCACATCCCGCAGAAGGCTAAGAAGAACATTCAATCTTATCTGGATAAGTTCATACGGTATGGTATCCTAAAATTCTGTACTTCCCCCTGGAACACCCCATTGCTGCCTGTTCAAAAGCCCGGTACAGATGAGTATCGACCTGTGCAGGACTTGAGAGCAGTCAATGATGCGGTTGTTAGTATACATCCAGTTGTGCCCAATCCGTATAACCTGCTTGCTTTAATTCCGGGCGGGGCTACCTATTTTACAGTCTTAGACCTCAAAGATGCCTTCTTTTGCCTCCGAATTGCCGCAGAAAGCCAATGTATCTTCGCTTTCCAATGGGAAAACGCTGTAACGGGCTCAAAACACCAAATGACCTGGACAAGACTGCCCCAAGGGTTTAAAAATTCACCGACCCTATTTGGTTCAGCTCTAAGTCGGGATCTACTGGATTTCGAGTCCATCCCAGGAGAGTGTGTATTGTTACAATATGTAGACAACTTGTTGATAGCAGCAGTTACAAAGGAAATATGTCAGCAAGCAACACACGATCTACTCCACATTCTCTGGAAGGCAGGATACAAGGTGTCTAGAAAGAAGGCTCAGTTGTGTTTGCCCACTGTCAAATATCTGGGATTCCATATCTCTGAAGGTCAAAGAATTATGGGGCCAGAGAGAAAAGAAGCTGTGTGCCAAATACCGACACCCAAGAATAGAAGACAAGTGCGAGAATTCTTGGGGGCAGCAGGCTTCTGTAGGATATGGATTCCCAGTTACGCGATATTGGCAAAACCTCTGTATGCAGCTATCAAAGGTACAGAGCATGACCCCTTCCTATGGACTCAAGAACAGCAAACGGCATTTGAAGATGTGAAGAAGGCTTTGATGAGTGCCCCAGCATTAGGTCTACCTGATCACACACGACCATTCTACCTGTATGTACACGAGCAAAGAAGAATGGCTGTGGGAGTATTGACACAGTACTTGGGATCATGGCAAAGACCTGTTGCCTATATGTCTAAGCAATTGGATGCAGTGGCCAGCAGACTTCCACCTTGTCTAAGAGCCGTAGCTGCAGCCGCCCTGCTAGTAGCTGAAGCCGATAAACTCACTCTGGGTCAAGAACTTTATGTACGAGTCCCACATGCAGTACAGACGTTGTTGGATTACAAAGGAAATCATTGGTTTAGTAACAGCCGTATGACCAAGTATCAAGCAATGTTGTGTGAAAACCCAAGAGTGCATTTAGAGACTGTAAATACCTTAAATCCAGCTACCCTTTTGCCACAACCTACTGAAAGTCAACATGATTGTTTGGAAGTGATGGATGAAGTATTTTCAAGTAGACCAGATCTTCGTGATTTTCCCATCCAGAACCCCGATGTTCAATATTACACCGACGGCAGTAGTTATGTGAAAGAAGGGATTCGCTATGCAGGATATGCGGTAACGACGATAGATAAGGTGATAGAAGCTCGGCCACTGGCAAAAGGAACATCAGCACAAAAGGCAGAATTGATAGCACTGACACGAGCGTTACAATTGGCTGAAGGTTTAAGAGTGAACATCTACACGGACTCCAAGTATGCGTTTTTAACCACTCATGCCCACGGAGCTTTGTATAAAGAAAGAGGACTATTGAATTCAGAAGGCAAAGAAATCAAGTACGCAGCTGAAATCCTAAAACTATTGGAAGCAGTATGGGAGCCGAAGGAAGTCGGTATTATACATTGTCGAGCGCATCTGAGAGGAGATGGTGATGTAACCAAAGGAAATCGGATGGCAGATAATGCAGCTAACCGTGCCGCTGAATCAGAAAGACAGGAATATGTGGAGCATATAGCTGCTCTTATACCAACTCCACTGTCTCAATGGACTCCAGTTTATACAGCTCAAGAAGAGGAGTGGTTAAAGACTGAACCTGGAAAGTATTTGGAGAACAAATGGTATCAGTTAGAAGATGGAAGAATAGTTAGCGGTAGAAATTGTCCAAAACTATCACAACGGGACACATTCTGGGAGAGACAGTACAGAAGAATCTCTCAGAAAACATTTCTACATACCAAGATTGTCCAACTTGACTCAGGCCATTGTACGAAGATGTGTAACGTGTGCTAAAAATAATGCAAGGCAAGGACCAGTAAAGCCACCAGGAGTCCAGTTTATGGGGGGACTCCCCATGTCCGATCTACAAATTGACTATACAGTAATGCCTAAATCTGGTGGACATCGCTACCTACTGGTAGTTGTGTGCACCTATTCAGGCTGGGTAGAAGCATGTCCTACTCGTACAGAGAAAGCAGGAGAAGTTGTGAGATTCCTGCTACGAGAAATAATACCCCGATATGGACTACCCTGCTCTATAGGATCGGACAATGGTCCAGCTTTTATTCATCAGTGCCTACAACAACTGACTCATATGCTCGGTATAAAGTGGAGGCTTCATATGGCATATAGACCCCAGAGTTCTGGTAAAGTAGAGAGAATGAATAGAACTATTAAGAACCAGTTGGCAAAAATGTGTCAGGAAACCCAACTTAAGTGGAACGTTCTTTTGCCCATAGCTCTATTGCGAATCCGCAGTACACCAACCAGAAGGATGGGCCTCTCTCCTTTTGAAATCATATATGGGCGACCACCGCCCGTACTTGGTAACTTAAGGGGGGATTTGAGTCAGTTGGGAGAAGGAATTACCCGGCAGCAGGTTGTAGAGTTGGGTAAGACTATGGAGGAGGTACAGAAATGGGTACAAGATAGATTACCTGTGAATATTTATCCCCCTGTTCATAGTTACCACCCAGGAGACCAAGTGTGGATTAAAGAGTGGAATAATGTACCGTTAGGGCCCAAGTGGAGAGGTCCTTATGTTGTTCTTTTGTCTACCCCTATAGCGATAAAAGTGGCCGAAGTGACTCCATGGATACATCACTCCAGGGTTAAACCAGCAGCAGTCGATTCTTGGCAAGCTACAGCAGATCCAGAGAATCCCTGCAAGATCCGGTTAAAGCGCACGACTCAGTCGGAGTGACGAGGAACTTTGTGGATTACAAATTTTATTGTTTCAGAGATTGGTAAGTGAGTGAGAAGGCCATAATAAAGCCTGTCCGCTCACCAACGTGTAGTTTAAAAGTCAGGAAAAGTCTCGAAGAGACCCCTGTGAAGACGAGCAGAACTCCATTCCCTGCAGCCCTTACATCCTGGAAGCTGAGGTGCCATCGCACGGACGAAGACTGAGGATGACGACGAAAGATGTGTTTCTGATAATGTTTTTATATATGTATTTTTATATTCACTCCTAGCTGTGAGGTATGCATTAAGACTACAAGAACAGGTAACCATATTTCCCAGACCCTAATTTGGCATTCGCAATACGAGTGTAAAGGAGATGTATCAAGATGTAGATACTTAAATATAGAATATAGTGTGTGCCATTTAGGAGTAGGAGAACCTAAGTGCTTCAGTCCAGAGTATCAACCCCGTACAATTTGGTTGACTCTCAGGAATGGAGATCCTCAGGGGACCCTAATTAACAAAACGGTATTAGAATCCGTACATTCTTCGGGTGTTCTGCTATTTGATGCATGTAAGGCGATATCAAGTGGTAGAAAGCCGTGGAATTTATGTGGGGATCTTAGATGGGAGAGAACGTATGGGTCTAATGATAAATATATTTGTCCCAGCAGTAAAAATAAGTATGTGAGTCCTAGATGCCCAAATAGAGAATATAACTTTTGCCCATATTGGTCTTGTGTGGGGTGGGCAACTTGGGGACAGACAGCAGACAAGGACATGATTGTGACTAAGTTGCCTACCAATCCATACTGTAAGTCTATGGAATGCAATCCGGTCCATATTCTTATAAATAACCCTGACAAGTTCCTAGATAAATATGGTAATTTATTTGGGTTTCAAATATATGGGACGGGTTTAGACCCTGGGACAGTATTGTTTATAGGGATAGAGACCGATACGGTAACCTCCCAAACTCATCAGGTATACCATTCCTTCTATGAAGAAATGAGTATAGATAATAAGATCCCCCATAACGCTAAAAACCTGTTCATTGATTTAGCTGAAAGTATTGCCGGTAGTCTTAATGTTACCAACTGCTATGTGTGTGGAGGTACTAACATGGGAGACCAATGGCCTTGGGAAGCAAAGGAGGTAATGTCCGGTTCTGAGGCAGTTGAATTAATATCTTCACAAGCCGATTATCATATGAGTGTTAGAGGTAAATCTGAGTGGAGATTAAAGACCTCCATCATAGGTTATGTTTGCATAGCGAGGAAAGGAATGATGTATAATACTTCTGTAGGAGAGTTAACTTGTCTAGGGCAAAAAGCTTATGATGATGATACAAAGAATACAACTTGGTGGTCGGCTTCAAATGTCTCAGAACCATCTAACCCGTTTGCAAGATATGCCAATTTAAAGGACGTATGGTTTGATTTATCCATCACATCTAGTTGGAGAGCCCCAGCAAATTTGTACTGGATCTGTGGTAAGAAAGCCTATTCAGAGTTGCCACAGGACTGGGAAGGGGCATGTGTGTTGGGTATGCTCAAACCATCCTTCTTCTTGTTACCTATTGAAACAGGTGAGACTTTAGGTGTTAAAGTGTATGATGTGAATCATAGGAAGAAAAGGGGACCCATAGAGATAGGCGCCTGGGAAGATGATGAATGGCCTCCCCAGCGTATTATAGAGTATTATGGGCCAGCCACGTGGGCAGAGGATGGTACCTTTGGTTATAGAACCCCAATTTATATGCTCAACCGTATTATAAGGTTACAGGCGGTGGTTGAGATTATTACTAATGAGACCTCACAAGCGCTCAATCTTCTAGCGAAGCATAATACCAGGATGAGGACAGCAGTATACCAAAATAGATTAGCCTTGGATTACCTATTGGCAGTAGAGGGAGGTGTATGTGGGAAGTTTAACCTGAGCAATTGCTGTCTTCAAATAGATGACGAAGGGCAAGCAATAGCTGAGCTTACTAGCCATATGGTTAAACTAGCGCATGTGCCTACTCAGGTATGGAAAGGGTACAATCCAAGTAGTTGGTTTGGTAGCTGGTATGAGCAGTTTGGAGGGCTTAAGGCATTGGTAGGTGGAGTCCTACTGATTTTAATGTTGTGTCTACTCCTGCCATGTCTTATACCCTTAGTAGTTAGGTCTGTGCAAAGCCTGATAGAAAATATAGCAGAGAGGAAGGCTGCTGCACAGATAATGGCAATTTATAAATATAAGGCTCTAGATCAGGGAGAACCAATGCAGGAAGATGAGTGTTGAAAGATTCACATCATAGACAAGTCTGGTCTGGTTCATGGTAACTTGCGGTGTATGCAAACCAAGGTTAAGTGATGCCTCAAGTAATTGTGAAATATCAAGAGGCATCAAAGGGGGGAATGTGGTGGAATCTCGGTAAAAATAAATTTAGTAGGCCGAGATTACCACGTGGCATGTGTACGTGCATATGCTGACGTATCGATCAGTTGGTTGCACGAGGCAAGATACGATCAGTAGTGTACGGAGCATGTGCGAGAATACAGGATGTAGTATTCCCCTCCTCCATTGTGCTGGACAGGCCATGCGGTCAAGCAGGAAGTTAATTCTTATTTGTATTGATTGGTCAAGAGAATGTGCGGGTGGAGCTTATTATGGGAGTAGTTATATGTCTATATAAGGAGCCTGCACTATTGTCCGGGGCTCAGAACTTGCTGTATTTTGGTGACATTAGTCCCTCTGAGTCCCGATCGGTGAACCGAATAAAGAATCTCTTCCTTCCTGAAGAAACCTGTGTCCATCTCTCTGTGCTTGGCTTCCGTCAGTTTCTCCGGTATCAGTGTCACTTAACTGAGGGAGCAGAAAAGAAAGAGGAAGTAGTATACTGGACACTGCCTAGTATGCTACGAAGAGGATGCTGATTGGCTGTTCCTGTTGCTAGGAAGATTTACCCCTCATGCTATTTAATGGTTTCTTTTTTATACTGGTTTAATGTTATTTATCTTTTTTGCAGCTGAGGGAAATAAAGAAAGAGTGCAGCATAATAGGAGCCTCCATGTCTTAATAAACATTTTTTTACTTGGCTTAATATCCAAATTCAATAAGTACAGTTACACCAAGCATCTGTACTAATCACGACACTGTCTGCAAAATATAACTATCAAAAGATTCCTGTATTGTACTCAAAACTCTCATCCCTTAAAACACTGCTGAGATGGAGAGAAATAGAAAGATGCTCTGGGAGAAAAAAATATAATTTTTATTGTTAAAAAGAGCACTACAACAATATGAATGAAAGTAGGTCTATTCAACTACATTTCATTTTGCATTAATTTGAATGGCAAAACTATAGTTGACCCATTTTTACATTCACAGGAAAGGGATTCAACTTTTTGTAATAAAGTCAAAGACATGAGAGCAGACTGCAAAGTGAAGATGGTAATTGTTTATAGAAGAGTACAGGAATGTGTTAACTGTCTGTAACATAGTGCTAAATATCCCTAGGACTCAATGGCCTCCACCAGCCAATGACTATGGATAAAATCATTCAATCTGACTAATACAGCAGCTTCATGTCAAAATTGTAAAATTAAACTGCTCAATCTCAGATCTCTACTCAGTGTCTATTTTTGGAGACAACCCACTGTTCTCCCATATCCCCCTCTTAGTTTACCCTTGTCCACTCCTCCATATAATATCAAAGTCCAATTGGTTGTTTTTGCTGTTGTTGTTTTTTTTTATTAGCAGTTGACTTTTATATGATGTTGGTAGAACAAAAAGGAGCTAATAATCTGGGATCTTTTACTAAAGATTCCTGCACCCTGTACCCATGGATATTATAGTGAGTGCATGCGTTAAAAGCTTCAGTAAAAATGAAAAATGAATACACGGAAAGCTGGGGGGGGAGGGGGAGGGGAGAGAATAGTGCCACTTATGTCATTAACTTTGTTCTGAATAATTCATAAGGGTAATTTTATCTGGATCAGAGACTTGGGTATCTCCTGCCTAGAAGTAATATATGATGCAGTAAGCAATAAGGACTGTTCCGTCCAAACATTTACTGCTGTCAACTGTGCATTTAAGAAACCTTTGTGAAGTGTATACATTATAAAACCGTAAATAATCTTCCTGATCACAAGTCGGTATCTTCTTGCCAAATTCTTGAGTTCCATTTTTTCTAGTTCTGTTGCATCGTCTGACCTCCAGAACCCAAGAGGACCGCAGTGTCCTTGTTGCCTAGCAACTAGTTTACGCTATCATAACAACAGACATGAGCAAGACAAGGTAAATGTGTTTACTTGGCACAAAAGAACAAAAGAGTCTGAGTCTAAAAGCAGAGGAAACAAAGCGGTAAAGGTTCTAGACAGAACTAATTGCAGTAATAAACATATTGAAACAAAGAATTCTATAGAAAATAAACACTGAATTTAATACAAAGTTCACATCACAGCTTTCTGTTATACTGTTGTATTTTTATGAAAATAAAAATAAAATTCTAAGCTATTTAAAATTAACATATTTTTGCTTAACAGTGGTACTATTACTTTAGGAAGAATTGTTTTGAAAACCCAAATGGAATGCTAACATAAACAATATCTAACATATTAAAGATATGGCCAAAGAGGGAGCTTCAAACTGCTTCTACCTCTCATTATTTCTCATCAGCCCTCACTCACAATAGTCGATTGAGAAAAAACAGATTCACAAGAAATGCACAGTAGATGCCTTTGGCATATCAATGGCAAGTCTAAGAAGGTCGATGGTGTACTCCCATTTTGTATTCTTACTCATATATGAGAGTACACCAGTGGACAAAAAAGAGCTTAATATTGAGCTAAAAAATGCAAGTGTAAGGGACAAGAACATCATTCACCATCCATTTATATCATGTCTGCTGATAGTCAACTAATTTGTCATTAATCCAGGAATGGTGCCAAATGACAAAAGTATCTGGGGCTTGAACGCAAAGGAAAAACTTGAAGCACCCTGGGCGAAAACTTGTCTGTGACCCCTTGGAAGACACTGCCTCTTAACTACTCATCGCTCCCTACCTGTGCAAACTCTCCCCAAACTCAAATAAATCAATGATGCTTAATACAAACTGTCCCCCAAAATATAAACCCCAGTTCATTTATGCAAGCTCATTTGAGATGGTGCAGTGATATAACATAACAGAAAACATCAGGTTGTAATCACGTAATAAGGTAGCGCTAGTAAATTGAGGAATAAGCAATTAGCACTGTTAGTTCTGAAGTATACGTGCCTCATGTATGTCCTGGGAATGCAAGGAGGTATCTGGAGGCTCTATAAATAACCAGTGGGTTCATCTAAGCATACCACCATTACTACATTGTATGATTTTGTGCCACACTGCTTGCAATATTTAACTTTCCATTACCTTCAGGGGTATGACTGGTGGCTTAGAATAAATAGAATGCCCGTCTACATAAGGTAGATAGAAGAATGTGTTTTATACATAAAATAATTTTTATCTTAAAAGTATGGTACATGTAAAAGAAAATCTGTTGAAGGGGGTAACTGAGGCATTTTTCAGATGACGAATAGCTGTCATGCAGTGAATTCTGGAAAATCAAGCATCTGACAAACCTGAAAGTCAAACAACTCCTAACAATTCACTCACTACACACACACTGTACTCTGTGAGCAGAACTTAATTCCCAGATTTTACTATTAACATGATGTAAAGTCATGATTTTATTAATGACACGGAGGCTCCTATTATGCATTCTCTTTCCTTTATTTCCCTCAGCAGCAAAGAATTAGAGAAAAAGAATTTGAACTCAAATATATATAAAAATACAACATACTGCCTAGAAACAGGGCAGCCAATCATTAACCAGTACAGTCTATAAAGGTTTCATCCAATAAGACTCTTCTTTGCCAAGAGACTGAATACCAGTTCACCGAAAAAAAACCCGCAAACCTTTAAACTTGAAACACGAACAGAAACATCCAAAGAAGATCAAGCTGTTGAGAGAGAAAATATATGGTAATATTCATCCTTCGGACCCAATGTCATATCATATAAACATAATTAACTCATTAACCTGATAACCCAGCACAGGAGTATCCTCACTTACCATGAGGAATCTGTGATCCCTGAGTCATCCAACACCATGTCATTAATAAAATCATGACTTTAAATCATGTTAACAGTCAAATTTGGGAATTGTATTAATGACACGGAGGCTCCTATTATGCAAATTCAAAGCTGAGCAATAACCCAAGAAGAAAAATTAGTAATTGGATGGAAATAGAAATCGCGAAAATTTGAATTGTGCAACTAGTCCGCAGTTTTCAGAATTTCCTTTAAACCGCAACCCACAAAAGAAGCCTTAGTAGACATTGCTCCTCTAACTGAGTGAGCTGAAAACAAGTAGATATGCACACCCGCTAACGATAATAGATCTTGTACCCAGTGGGCCAGAGTCGTCGTAGATACAGGAAGGTGTGGCTTCCGAAATGACATGAAAAGGTGGTGTTGATCCGCGTACATAGGGAGCGTTTACGGTCCAAGTAGGATTTAAAACATGAGAGTGGACACAAAGACGATTTGTCAGAGAAACCCGGTTAGAACAAGGTCTTAGTTGCAGACTTTGTCTTTCACGTAATGTCAAAGGCCTCTGATAGGAAGGTCAGTGCATCCCAATCAAGCGGTCTCAAATCCGAGACTCGTTAACAAGACAACAAGCAAAGTGACATATGCAATTTCCAGGAAAGTTGCGTAAGGGACAAGGTACAGTCAGGAAACCAAGATTCCAGCAGATACCGAACCGGTTTGGCATCCCAAAACAAGGTATATTTTGTACAAGTTGGTCTAGAAAAACTGATCCCCTTCAAGAGTCGACAGACAAAAGGATGTTTACTGATGGGAGATCATTCGATGCCCTGGTGGCCAGCAGACATAGTGGATCTACATACATTCACAGTCCAATATGCCTTCCCCGATTCAGAGTGCAAAGTTATAAATTAAAGGTCCATGTTCAAGGGGAAGATACTGAATCCAATGATCGTTCCAATCACAAGCCAGCAAACAAACGCCAGGTGGCCTAATAGGCAGATCTAGTAGCCTGAGCCGGAGTCAGAGAGTTAATTGTGAAATATTTGGGAGTGTCCAGGTACTCCTGAAATCAACCAAACTATGAGGTGGAATAATCCTTGATCCACTAGCTCGTACGACCTCCTATCCGGGTCGACCAGAGACATTGCATGTCTGGGAAATCCAATGACATCTCTAGAAGTTGAGGGAACCAGAGCTGAGTCTTTCACAGTGGAGTAATAATCATTAGAGAACATTGGTGTGTGCAGAGGTAAGACAGGTTTAAGGTGGGAAACGCGTAATGGCGCGTGGATAGCCCCTCCTGTAGGAATGTGTCCAAGGCTAGACGGTCGCATCCGGCCTCCAACTGTAGTAATGGGGTAGTTGAGAGTTCAGTCTGGAGGCAAACAGGTCAAGGTCCAGTGGGCCCCACAGGTAATTGATCCTCCGGAAGATCGAATTGTGCAAGTGCCGATCCCCGGCATTCTTTAGGCACCTGGAATTCCAATACATCCACAAATTGTCTAGTACAGGAATATGTTCAGCCACGACCGAAAAATTGTTGTCGAGGCAGAAGTGCCAAAAGTCTTTCGCCAGAAATTTCGATTTCATTCCCCCTAGATGATGGACGTATCACACCACAGATACATTGTCCATTCAGAGTAGCACACAGCAATTTGCCTGGCTGGGTGTGAGGCTGCAAATGGCAATCGACCCTGCCCACAATTCCAGACCATTGTGCAGTGTAGATTCCTCTACTGACCATTTGCCTCCGGTGGAGACATTCCCGCAACGTGCTCCCCAGCTATGTAACCTGGCATCCGGTTCTATTATCACATCAGGTCCGGATCCGAAAATCGCATGGGCGAGTCACCATTCCAATTCTTCCCATGATTCCGCGTCCGCTAAATATTAGGCAATATGCTCAAAAGGCTCCAACTCCGCTTAACGTGGATGGCACAGATTGTCCGGGTCAAACAGGGGATTACCCTGCGAATCCCGGAGACGCGCCTCCACCCGAACCTTTGGGACGCCAGTGCCCCGAGACACAGGAGCAACACCCTGTAAAGGTGTTGCGTCATGCAATTCTTTGATGTCAGACTTAACCTCCTCATAAGAGGCAATCCGAAGGAAGGGCGCGAAACTTGGCTGCACCAATCGGTGCTCGGGGAGGATGGGGGTTTCGCCGCCCAATCAGGGGAAAGGGCGCAAAACCCGATTGCAACAAGTTTTCCACCTGCACTGTGAATGTTTACAGGGCCAGCGCTACCTGTTAGGCGGACTAGGCAGCCGCCTAGGGCGCCCCTTGGGAAGGGGCGCCGCCAGGAGCGCCGGCCCCCTCATGCTGCAGCCGCCCGAGCGCTCTGCAGAGAGCCTCAGGTGGCAGCAGCTTTGCCCGGGCTGGTGCGTCCATAAGGGCGCACCGCCCGGGCGCAGCCAGAGGAGAGGGGCTGACAGGAGGGAAGCGCTCAGCGCTCCCTCCTGTCACTCCCTCACTGTAGCGTGGCCGAGCCCTGTATGGTCCGCGGATACAGGGAGCATCTGTATCCTGTACCCGACCGGACTAACAGGAAGTGCACACTAAGTGTGCACTTCCCTTTAGTCCGGCCCGGTACAGGAGACAGATGCTCCCTGTACCCGCGGATCATACAGGGCTCGGCCACGCTACAATAGAGGTAGGGGGGGAGGAATTGGCAGTGGGGGGGAGGAATGGACAGTGGGGGGGAGGAATGGACAGTGAGGGGGGGAGGAATGGACAGTGGGGGAGAGGAATGGACAGTGAGGGGGGGAGGAATTGACAGTGGGGGGAGAGGAATGTACAGTGAGGGGGGGGAGGAATTAACGGGGGGGAGGAATGGACAGTTGGGGGGAGGAATTGACAGTGGGGGGAGGAATGGACAGTGAAGGGGGGAGGAATTGACATTGGGGGGGTGAGGAATGGACAGTGAGGGGGAGGAATTGACAGTGGGGGGGAGAGGAAATGACAGTGGGGGGAGAAGAATGGACAGTGAGGGGGAGCAATTGACGGGGGGAGGAATGGACAGTGGGGGGGAGGAATGGACAGTGAGGGGGGGAGGAATTGACACTGGGGGAGGAATGGACAGTGGGGGGAGGAATTGACAGTGGGGTGGAGAGGAATGGACAGTGAGGGGGGAGGAATTGACAATGGGGGGAGAGGAATTGACAGTGGGGGGAGAGGAATGGACAGTGAGGGGGGGAGGAATTGACAGGGGGGGAGAGGAATGGACAGTGTGGGGGGGAGGAATTGACAGGGGGAGAGGAATGGACAGTGAGGGGGGATGATTTGACAGTGAGGGGGAGAGAAAAAAATTAACAGGGGGGGAGAGAAAGAAATTGACAGGGAGAGGGGGGAGAGAAAGAAATTGAGAGGGGGGAATTGACGGAGAGAGAAAGAAATTGACAGGGGGTGAGAGTGACAGGGTAGGGAGGGTGAATGAGAGTGGGGATGTGGAGGGGAGAAGAGAGTGACAAGGGAGGGGGGAGAGAGAAATTGACAGGGGAGAGAAAGAATTTGACAGGGGGTGAGAGTGACAGGGTAGGGAGGGGGAATGACAGTGGAGAGGTGGAGGGCAGAAGAGAGTGACAATGGAGGGGGGAGAAGAGAGGGACGAGGGGGGAGAAGAGAGGGACACGGGGGAAGAGGGGGGAGAAGAGAGTGACAAGGGGGGGAGAGATTGACATCCATCCATCACACACACACACACACACACAATCACACACAATGCACCCCTTACACACAAAGACAATGCACCCCTTGCACACAGAAAAATACACAATGCATTACACACACAATGCATTACACACACAGACACACACACACAAGCAATGCATCCTTTACACACACAGAAACACAATGCATTCCTTACACACACTCAATACACCCCTTACACACACTCAATGCACCCCTTACAGACGCACACACTGCATCCCGTACATACACAAAAACACACCTTGCAGCCCTTACACATACAAACACAGATTCACACAATGCATTCCTTACACACATATCAGGACATCCCCTACACACTCCAACCCCTGTGAACAAACTCATTGGTGGAACATGAAGGTGGACCCTGGGACCCAGACCTTGAGCTGTGTAAAGGACCCCCAAAAAATTGAGCTGCTTCACGTTTTTGTGACCACAGTTACAAACAGCCTCCAGCGAGCCTGTTCTACACCAGACCAGTGGAGCCAGACTGCAGCTAGAGCCCATCATCATCCTCATCTGGTTGTAAGTAGGCAATCTAGTATATTATTCGTGGCACTAATCTCTAATTTACCTCACATTAAAGAAACACTATAGTCCCTAGAACCACTGCAGCTTAATGTAGTGGTTCTGGTGTCTTTAGCCTGTCCCTGCAGGCCTTTTAATGTTAACACGGCGGCACTGCAGCACTGGCGTTATATGGGTGGTTCAATAAAAACATGGCAACATTTCATTCTTTGTGTGTTATTAGTTTAAGCAGACTGTGATTGTCTATTGTTGTGACTTAGATGATAATCAGATCACATTTTATGACCAATTTGTGCAGAAATCCATATCATTCCAAAGGGTTCACATACTTTTTCTTGCAACTGAAAATATCAATATAAACAAACATTTGGCTACACAGGCAAAGTAGCATTTTGTAGAGGGGGCAGGGGATGTAAAGGGGAGCATGACACAAAAAATCGGATTGCTGGGGAGTCTGAGAGAAGAGCAGTGGAAGTTACCGTATTTATTCGAGTATAACGCGCACACGTGTATAACGCGCACCCCTAATTTTCGATTAAAAATCGGTATAAAATTTTATACCGATTTTTAATCTAAAATTAGGATGCTTGTTATACTCGAATAAATATTCGAGTGGATGCTCGATAATACCGACCGCCGGGCTCATTACAAGCCCGGCGGTCCTGGGGGGGTGTGCAGCAAGCATTTACTCACCTCCGTGCAGCTCCTCCAGCTTCCCAGTGTAAATCTCGCGAGACCCGCGGCCAGCTCTGACGACGTCAGAGCGTCAGAGCTGGCCGCGGGTCTCGCGAGATGTACACTGGGAAGCTGGAGGAGCTGCACGGAGGTGAGTAAATGCTTGCTGCCCACCCCCCAGGACCGCCGGGCTTGTAATGAGCCCGGCGGTCCTGGAAGGTATATTTATTCGAGTATAACGCGCACCCTTAATTTTAAATTAAAAACCGGTTTAAAAAAATGCGCGTTATACTCGAATAAATACGGTACATCCCCTCCTCTTGACATCATCAGGAAGATCCAGCAGACTTCCCTGGCTGCTCTGTTTTGTCTGACTGCAGGGAGACAGAAGTAAATGTGAAAAATCCGAGTCCCCAGCCACAAGCAGGAGATTCGGATTTTTGCACCCGCATTGCAGTGCAGCATGGAGCCTTAATTTTGAGGCTTGATTAGAGTGTGCCAAGGCACACCCGGCACACTCCGTGCGCACGCCTATGTTCAGAATAATTTTTAATATAGCATCCTACATAGCTGTTTAGTGAAAGCAGCCAGCATCTTATACAGGCCTCGATTTAATATTTTTGGATACACTTATTAAATGATTTATCAAATGTAAAAAAACCTATCCAAAAATATTAAATCAAGTCCCTAGTGGGAAAAGGCTCAGAAGAAGGCATGTGATGTCCAGTAGTAGAAAAAGCATTCAAATGCAATATAGTATTGCTACAGTGAGTCCCCGGGCCTACAAAATAAAAATTTAATAAATAAATATCAGGTGCACAAAGCAAAAAAAGTAGTTTTAGCACAGATTAAATTTTTCAAATATATTCAATCATCGAAGGTGCAATTACAAAGTACAGCATATAACATGAATTGTGAAATTACTTTTTATGCTGCATATTTTAATTGCGCTTTGGAGGTCTGAATGCATTTGAAGAAAATTATCATACGAAATTTGCATAACTATTTGGAGTATTGTGCACCTGCCAACTCTGGAGTACTGCATTCGATTTGAGCAGATCTAAATGGGTTATTAACTATACACCGGATTTTGTCCAAATGGCCAAATTTAGACTGCATTGGCAATTTGCAGATTTACTAAAGCCTAACAAAAACAACCAATCTGAAAAAAGAACTGTAGCGCAAAACTCTCAGGCAGATCCTCCCACTTCCTCTTTCTTTGCTGTTGCCTCCAGGTGAGTACTCCCCAAGTCAGAGAGTGTGTCTGCTGTGGCTTGTTTTTCTTGACTTATGCTCTGTTATTGAATTGTTTATTCATTTTCTTGCTGTGGCTGTCGGTTGGGTGTATGACCCTTGTTTACTGTGGAGATCTGGGCTCCTAGTTCTTCTAGATTGGGTTGGCTCTACCTGCTGGGGCTTCCCCTGGTGAACCCTACCGGAAGCCCTTGCGCTCCACGCACCAGCGCACCTCGTAGGGCTTTGCCGTGCACCTCTACCTGTTCCCACGCTCCCCTTCAGTCGGCCATTTTGATAGAGCCGCGGCGGCCCTCTTTGTGGAGCCGTTGCGGCTTCTGCACGCTGCGGGCATTCTGGAGCTCTGGTCCCTTTACCTGCCTTCCCCTCTACTCGTTGACTATGTTTCCGGCACCCTACTTCCCTTACCTTTCTCTCCATCAGGTGATGATCCCACGCTAAGGTTCAAAATATGCCTTTTGAATTGCCCCAGGGTGCATTCTTTAATAAATATTATGTGTTTGTGGGGAAATGTGAATAACCAACCAGTTAAACTACTCCAAAATGGAACATGGACACAGCGTAAAACTTCAAAGTTAGAACAAACCTGAATGGCTGCGTCTCAAATGTGCCCCTTCAACATCTACATATACTTGGCAAAGGTACATACGGGGGTATTGCTTTACTCAGACGACATAGCTGAGCAACATATGAAGTATTATACAGTCATAGCTCACATAAGGTTTGCAAAAATATACTGTGCAAACTCACTTTGTGTGTCAAAAAGGCAGAAAAAAATGCTTATCACCATTACACTTGGTACAAGCTAGCGGAAAAATGATCCCACGCTAAGGTTCAAAATATGCCTTTTGAAATACCCTGGGATGTCGTCTTTAAGAAATGGTATGCCTTCATGGGGTAGTTGAATTAAATAGCCTGCTAAAATACTCTAAAATGGACATGAACACAGTGTAAAAAATTCAAAGTTTGGGGGCGGGGCCTGGCCACCATGGCGGAGAGTCGTGTTTTCCATGAGCTCCCACAAAATCCTGAGAAAACAAGCGGAAAATATGCTCACCCAAGCGACCCAATCAGCATTTCCAGACACCCTAATGCCACCCACGATGGGGGGCACACGAGGGGCTCTTATGCGACCTAACTGGGGCCAGATGAAACCACGATCGACATTGCGGCCTGGTCTGCATCGGGCGGGGGAGGCGGCCGCTCCCCTGTCCTGGAGGCACCCTGAAGCTGCCCACCGCACCAGCAAGCCCCGCTACCCCCCCCTCGGACCGGCGGGGGTGATCCCGGTCCACCCTGGGGTGGCGACCCTGAGTATGAGGAGAAAGGGGACACCACCAAAGGTAATACACGGAGACCTCCCGAAGATGGCGGACACCACATGTGCTTACGACCCCGGTGACACCTCACAAGATATCCTCACTCGAATAGACAGCCGCTTCAAGGCATTTTGGAGGAAGCTGGGGGGTAAGCTACATCAACCTGCCTCACCACAACCACCCACTACTACAGGGCGAGCATCACCCACCCACTCCCATGAAGCGAACCGGCAACAGCGCAGCCGCCAAAAGCCCTCACCCAAGCAGGGCACCGATGCGAGCCTGCCTTCTTGCCCCACTGTGGTACCGGCAATGACCGACACCGCGCTCCATACAGTCAGAGGAGACACATATCGCAGCGGCGCCCACAGACAAGCAGAGGACCCCCTGGGCCTAGACCAGCCCGCGCGGTCTGTGCTACACGACGGCAAACAGGGCGCGGAAGTGCAGAGGACCTCGGAGCATGAGGCACACGGTCACGCAGAGGGCCTCCCAGATGGGACTCACCTCACCTGAGAAGGGAGTGACACTGGACCGGGAGTGGAGACAGCAAGGCACAGGGCACAAAATGGCGACAACACCAGGTCGGCCCAACAACGTCCCACAACACGGGGTGCCCCCTGAGCACACGCCACGACCAAGACCAAGACTCACAAAAGCACCAGAGTGGGACGGTGGAATTCCTCTTGCGGGGGTTGGCTGACCGGGACTCTTGCTATTACAGATGAGTCAATCGCTCCATGCCTCCTATAATCTATATGCAAATGTTGATGTTTTTACCGTTTTTCCCGGACTTGGTGTTCATATTCTACTCTCATGTCATGCCTTACAACTAACTGTTTATGCCACCTCTATTCTCTCGCATTGTTATAACTAATTGTCAAGTTGTTATATGTAAACGTAGGATTTGCATCCACTTCAGTGGATACAGCGACGACCCAGCTAGCATGTACCTAGTCTTTCTACTTCTATCTCATTTGTCTAGATCTTCTCTTAGGCTAGCTAAGTGTTATATGCTCATACACTCTAGACATGACTAAACAGCATGTTCAATTTAACGTCTACTAAGTTGACAAGCTAATGTATCGACAGTATATATATTTTCCTTTTGTGTCTTAAGCCTCATTGCATTGTTTAGCCCGGCATGTTAGTAACTAATAATTTTCTGCTTCACGTAACCCTGCCGACAACCATGCCACAATATACGGCATAACAAGCCAAGATACAAACTTAACTTGTAAACATATAGCAGCTCTCTTAGAGACTATTGAAATGATTTAGATGGTGTGTAACATTATATAAAGTGCTAGCTGCATTATGACGACCAATTTAGCATTGTTAAGCTCTAAAAATCGTTTGCTTTTACTATTACTTGCCTCCTCTACCTTAACTTCGATATTTTCAAAGTTTAGTTAAGCTAGATAAAAACACAGAAAAATTTGCATAAACTGTTTATTCACTACTTTATCACTCCTCTGAATAATCTTTCCTGACATACGCCTTCTACTAACCTACTTAACAAAACGAGTCATCAAACTGTTGTACTAACGATATTCATTTAAAAAAAAATGTGCCTGACTAATCTGTGCCACAACATGTAATGCAACTGTTTACCGTTTTACCCTGATGCCGCTGTCGTGGCGCATTGAGGCTACTTGTTATTTTTGTGCACAACTAAAATAAAGAATAAAAAAAAAAAAAAATTTAAAGTTTGAAAAAAACCTGGAATGACTGTGTCTCAAATGTGCCCCTTCTATGTCCACATATACCCGGCAAAGGTACAAATGGGGGTATTGCTGTACTCAGACGACATAGCTGAGAAAAATATGAAGTATTATACAGTCGTAGCACGCATAAGGTATGCAAAATATACTGTGCAAACTAACTTTGGGTGTCAAAAAGGCAGAAAAAAATGCTTATCACCACTACACTTGGTACAAGCTAGCAGAAAAATGATCCCACGCTAAGGTTCAAAATATGCCTTTTGAAATACCCTGGAATGTCTTCTTTAAGAAATGGTTTGCCTTTATGGGGTAGTTGTAACATGTAGCCTGCTCAAGTGCTCCAAAGTGGGACACGGACGCATCGAAACCCTCCATGAAAATTCACACTTTAAAACCTGAACTTGTCACGTCTCTTTTACAGCACTGTAACTTCACAAAATAGTGTCTAGGTCATACATTGGGCATATTGTTTTACTCAGAAGATGTAACTGAGCATAATTTGGGGATTTTTATGACAGTGGTACATATTAAGTGTAAGAAATACTTGGCAAAAATGCAACATATATATAAAAATGCCATTCCCCCCCCCCCCCCCCCCCCGCCACCCTCACATACATTGGTGAAAAAATGGTGACACGTTAAGGCACAATATACATCATATAAGATACCCAGCAATGTCTTTATCAAATGAAAGCTCTTTGTGGGGTTATTTGAACAGTCAAACTGCTATATTACCTTAAAATGAGATATAGGCCCGTCAAATCCATCTTCGAAAAAAAAAACCCTGAAATAGCCTTGTCTCTTGTATGGCTTGTAGCTTTACAGAAAAGTGCCAAAGGCATACAATAGAGGTATCGTGATACTCAGCAGATGTAGCTGAACACAATATTCTGTGCAAGAATAGCACACACCAGATTTAAGAAATACACATTACAAAAACCTTGTTATATGTATATATGCCAAAATAAAGAAAAAACACAATTTTACCTCAATATTTAGCAGAGATTGGCGATTAAATGGCTAAATAAAAAGTGTCAAACTAACCTTAGGTAAATAGCCAAATTCTTTTTTCTGTGATGGCTACTAAACCTACAAGACAAACATACCAACTTCTAAAATTGCTGCAAATTGAAATGTTATTTTAGTCCTTGTATTTTGTGACCTGTAACTTTCAAAATAAGGTGAAATCATATACATATGATGTACTCTATAAATCAAGACACATAAATTAATTTATTTTAAATAACTTTTTCTAAGCTGGACATATTATGCACATGCTATTATTGCCAAAACTGTGAAACAAAAAATATTTTTTGTTTTTTTTTCAATTGTTTGGAATTTTTTTTTATAATTAATGAGAATGTATCTATGTATATGTGACATCAAATTAAAGCCCTGTTTGCCCTCTAAAAAACGATGTGTAATTTGTGTTGGTGCAATAAATGACAGAGATAGGGGCGGGGCGGGACCGCAGAGCTGAGCGGTCGCAGGCAAGCTCAGCTCCTGCAAACGACCCGCAACTAACTGTAATAAATATGGAAACCAACACAAAAGTAGACCGGCAGCGGGAGTTATCAGCGCCAGAAGGGCACCAGGGTGAGGCTGGCTCATCGAGCTACAGTCCCCAGGAGGCGAAGCCGCCAACGATCGTGTTGGGGCCTAAGTCGGCGGTGAGAGGGGCAGACGGCCGCTGTCAACTATCCTGCGTGAAGGTGCATGGATGGGGGCGGAGAACCAGGCGGACCTGGCTCTGTTCCCCCCCCCCCATGGACCATGATCCCAGTCCTCACACAGAGGCTATTCAAAGCGAGCCCAAAGCTACTGTTGTGGTGGAATCTCGGTAAAAATAAATTTAGTAGGCCGAGATTACCACGTGGCATGTGTACGTGCATATACTGGTGTATCGGTCGGTTCGTTGCACGTGGCAAAGATACAATCAGTAGTGTACGGAGCATGTGCGAGAATACCGGATGTAGTATTCCCCTCCTCCATTGTGCTGGGAAAGCCATGCGGTCAAACAGGAAGTTAGTTCTTGTTCGATTGATTGGGTATGTGTGGGTGGAGCTTATTATGGGAGGAGTTACATGCCTATATAAGGAGCCTACACAATTGTCCGGGGCTCAGATCTTGTTGTATTTTGGTGACATTAGTCCCTCTGAGTCCCGATCGGTGAACCGAATAAAGAATCTCCTCCTTCCTGAAGAAACCTGTGTCCATCTCTCTGTGCTTGGCTTCCGTCAGTTTCTCCGGTATCATTTGGTGCATTGGCCGAGAAGCTCATCGTTCAACGGTAGCTGAGAAGCAGAGGCGTGAGACGGTCTATCTTTGCCCACGTTCTCTACGGCTGCACCCCTGAACTTCTGCGTGGACCTCCCTTCGTCTCGGCGCCACTGGTCTGTTGTCCAGGAGATCATCGGCCTCTACGTAGTAAGTGCTGGGGTGTCCCCGTCGATGAGTGCGAACTCAGGTTCAGGAACGAGGAGGTAAGACGACCGCTGTTTTAGACGGCGGACCCACTAGGGGTATTGGATACCGATTGTGCGGTAGGCCCATAAGGGGTTATTTGGAATCTGCCCCCTCCAGTGGAGGGAAGGAGCGAAGGCGCACCGCTCAATTAAACGCCCTGTAGTCAGCCCGTTTAATTTTGGTTTGGAGTCAGGCGGGGTTCTGGTGTAAATAGCCCTAGCCGGACACCGGTGTCTTGTTTAGACTAGCGTTCTAGGGTGTATATTTTGTTCGCTAGGTCGGAGGGACCGGGAGACTAAGCGGCGCCTGTGTAAATTCGGTTCGCTAGATCTCAACCTATCTTGGCTAAGTGGGAAGGCGTGTAAATTTGGAACCCACTAGACTATTGATAGAGTAGATAGACTAAGAGGGTACTGTTGTAAATTCCGCCCTCTAGTTCGCTATATGTGGTGCTTGGGCAGTGTGGCTAACCAAAACGTATGTAGATAGTTTTAGGTAGTCCATCAAGGTACTGGCCAATAGATTAGTTGGGAATTGTAAAGGTGCTAAAGAATGTTGTAGTAGCGTGTATATCTTGCTAGAGCTCTGCCGTCTAGCGAGAGTGTGAATAGTGTGTAATTGTATTATAGCGCACGGTACCATAACCACATACCAATTGTATTATAGCGCACGGTACCATAGCCACGTATAATTACTGACACTGTAAATAAGTACTAATAATTGTCGTCTATGTTGTATGTTTAACACCATAACCACTACTAATTGAACTGTGACTTTAAATTGTACTCTAACCAATGCTAACCGTAGTATAACTACTGTTTGTAAAGACGATGTTACTGGGGTATGTTATAGACGGGTAATTCAGATATAGGGAATTATAGCGTGGGTGACCGTATAGTTTCGCCAAAGGGCACAGTATTAGTTATTTAGTGACTGGTGTAACAGCTGTGTGTACGGGAATTCCCTGAGTGTTTTGTTGTGTGCGTTTCGCTTAGTAACTGTACCACGTGGTGCTGTTGCCGTGGGAACGGGTGTGACTGTTGGAAGAGTGTTTGTGTAGTTTCTGTTGGAGACGACGCTCCATTGTTAAGTATGGGCGCATCGGATTCGACGATTTTGGATCCCTTAGGATGCATGATAAAGAATTTTAAAAAGGGATATAAAGCATGTGATTTTGGGGTAAAGATGTCTCCAGCACGCCTGACTACTTTATGTAGTAGGGAATGGCCTACTTTGGTTGCTGCATGGCCACTACGTGGCAGTTTGGATCCTAATCTGGTACAGCGTGTACACGTGGCTGTATCAGGTAGGCCTGAACTTTACGGCCAGTTTCCATATATTGATTTTTGGAGGCAGGCCGTAAATGACTCGCCAAAATGGATCCGAGTATGCCACGAGGAACAATGTCGCCTCATGGTGGCCAGGACTCGCTTGTCAACTAAGGCCGTAATCACGCCCATTTTGGACACGCCCCCTGAGTCTGAGATCCCCATGCCGCCCCCTTACTCCTCCTCCACCGGAAGAGGAAGAGGAGGTGCTGTTGGAAACGCTCCTCCCCTTGCCCCGTTGTCCCCACCTACTCCCTCCTCTAGCTCAGAGCCCAGCCCCCTTGTTTCAAACCCTCCCCTTCCGGTACCTACCTCTGTTAACTCCACATACCCAGATTTGGCGCCATATCTAGTTTCCGGTCAGGCTCCTCCTAGCCCGGCCCGGAATATTCTACTCACCAACCTTCCCCCTAGTAAAGCTTCCCCATCCCCTTGTCTTACTACCCCTCGACCGGAACCCCTAACTGACGCACCCCAACGAAGCCCCATACTAACCCGACAAATGACTGGTACCCTACAACCCGACATTATCAGAAGCCTCTTCGATTGACTCCTGGCCCGACACACATTAACGGTGACGGCCAGATACAATATGCTGATCCAGTCTTCGTCTATGTCCCTTTTACAACCACCGATCTCTTTAATTGGAAGACCCATAACTCCTCTTACACCGAAAAGCCTCAAGCCATGACGGATTTGTTTACCTCAATAGTCCAGACACACAATCCCACTTGGGCTGATTGCCAGCAATTATTAATGACATTGTTTAATAACGAGGAAAGGACTAGGATAAATCAAGCGGCAATTAAAGCGCTGGAAGAAGTGGCCCGTACACAAAATCAGGCCAACCCGGCAGCATGGGCCGCAGCCCATTATCCAAACACCGATCCAAATTGGAATGCAAATGGTGCAGACATGGTCCATATAAAAGCTTACAGGGACGCTATTATTGCTGGTATGAAAGCTGGAGGAAAGAAGGCGATTAACATGTCTAAGACGGCTGAGGTATTACAGAAATGTGATGAATCGCCCAGTGTCTTTTATGACCGATTATTGGAGGCATACCGTTTGTATACCCCCTTTAATCCGGAGGCTCCTGAGAATTCCCGGATGGTTAACTCTGCCTTTGTCAGCCAGGCCTATGGAGATATAAAGCGCAAGCTACAAAAGTTAGAAGGGTTTGTAGGGATGTCCATAACCCAACTAATGGAGGTAGCAAATAAAGTATATATGAATAGGGAAACCGAGACAAAGAAGGAGGAAGAGCGCAAGATGCGTAGAAAGGCAGATATGCTAGCGGTAGCGATCGCAGGCGTAGATAGAAGGGAAAAGGAAGTGTATAGGGGAACGGATAAAGGCGAGAGTAAATGGAATAGGGAACCCTTGAGTAGGAATCAATGCGCGTACTGTAGGGAAGAATGGCATTGGAGAAGTGAGTGTCCACAAAGGGAACAGTATGAGAGAGACAGACCTAGGGCAGGATATGGTAATTATAGAGGCAGAGCGAGAGGTAGAGATGGTCCTGGAGGGAATAGTGGTAACAATAGAGGAAGTGTTAGTGGAGACAGGTACTATCCAGCAGCGCAGAGAAGATAGGGACTTTGTAGGTTTGGCTGACACGGTCATGGAGGACTATTGATACCAACCGGGCTCCATCCCCCTTGGCCGAGCGGAGCCTATGGTCGATGTAGCAATAGGGGGAAAAAGGAGTGCTTTCATGATCGATACTGGTGCTGAACATTCGGTGGTGACTGACCTAGTTGCTCCTCCATCTGGAAGAACTATCACCGTAATAGGAGCAACTGGAAGGAGTGCTGCTAAACCGGTTCATAAAAGTCGACTCTGTACATTGGGAGGCCACGTAGTGAAACATCAATTCCTTTATATGCCTGAATGTCCAGTCCAACTGCTAGGATGTGATTTGTTGTCTAAATTACAAGCACAGATAACGTTTCTACCTAATGGAACAACATCTTTAAAGTTCAATGGACCTTTAGGTATAATGACAATATCTGTACCAAAGGAAGAAGAGTGGCGACTTTATACAGTGTTGACTAGCCAAAACCCTAAGAGTGATGAATCCTTGTTCAATATACCAGGAGTGTGGGCAGAGAACAACCCACCAGGACTTGCTCGCAATATTCCACCAATTCGAATTGAACTGAAACTTGGGGTTTATCCAGTGAGCTTAAGACAATACCACATCCCACAAAAGGCCAAGAAGAACATACAATCATATTTGGATAAGTTCATACGGTATGGTATCCTAAAATTCTGTACTTCCCCCTGGAACACCCCATTGTTGCCTGTTCAAAAGCCCGGTACAGATGAGTATCGCCCTGTGCAGGACTTGAGAGCAGTCAATGATGCGGTCGTAAGTATACACCCAGTTGTGCCCAATCCATATAACCTGCTTGCTTTAATTCCGGGTGGGGCTACCTTTTTTACTGTCTTAGATCTCAAAGATACCTACTTTTGCCTTCGAATTGCTGCGGAAAGCCAGTGTATCTTCGCATTCCAATGGGAAAATGCTGTGACGGGCTCGAAACGCCAGATGACTTGGACAAGACTGCCCCAAGGGTTTAAAAATTCACCTACCCTATTTGGATGAGCTTTAAGTCAAGACTTACTGGATTTCAAGTCCATCCCAGGAGAGTGTGTACTATTGCAATATATAGATGATTTGTTGATAGCGGCAGTTACAAGAGAAATTTGTCAGCAAGCAACACATGATTTACTACACATTCTCTGGAAGGCAGGATACAAGGTGTCCAGGAAGAAAGCTCAGTTGTGTCAGCCAACTGTCAAGTATCTGGGATTCCATATCTCTGAAGGTCAAAGAATAATGGGGCCAGAGAGAAAAGAAGCTGTATGCCAAATACCAATACCCAAGAATAGAAGACAAGTGCGGGAATTCTTGGGGGCAGCAGGCTTATGTAGGATATGGATTCCCAGTTATGCGATATTGGCGAAACCTCTTTATGCAGCTATAAAAGGTACAGAACACGATCCCTTCCTGTGGACCCCTGAACAGCAAAAGGCATTTGAAGATGTGAAGAAGGCTTTGATGAGTGCCCGAGCATTAGGTCTACCTGATCATACACGCCCATTCTACTTATATGTACACGAGCAAAGAAGAATGGCTGTGGGAGTATTGACACAGTACTTGGGATCATGGAAACGACCTGTTGCATATATGTCTAAACAACTGGATGCAGTGGCCAGTGGTCTTCCACCTTGTCTAAGAGCCGTAGCTGCCACTGCCCTGCTGGTAGCCGAAGCTGATAAACTCACTCTGGGTCAGGAACTCTATGTGCGAGTCCCGCACGCAGTACAAACGTTGCTAGACTATAAAGGCAATCATTGGTTTAGTAACAGCCGCATGACTAAGTATCAAGCTATGTTGTGTGAAAACCCAAGAGTGCATTTAGAGACTGTGAACACCTTATATCCAGCTACCCTTTTGCCACAACCTACTGAGAGTCAACATGATTGCCTGGAGGTGATGGATGAAGTATTCTCAAGTAGACCAGATCTTCGTGACTTTCCCATCCAGAACCCTGATGTCCAGTACTATACGGACGGCAGTAGTTATGTGAAAGAAGGGATTCGCTATGCAGGATATGCAGTAACAACCACAGACAAGGTGATAGAAGCTCGGCCATTGTCAAAAGGAACATCGGCACAGTAGGCAGAACTAATTGCACTAACACGAGCGTTACAATTGGCAGAAGGTTTAAGAGTGAACATCTACACGGACTCCAAGTATGCGTTTTTAACCACTCATGCCCACGGAGCTTTGTATAAAGAAAGAGGATTATTGAATTCAGAGGGTAAAGAAATCAAGTACGCAGCTGAGATATTACAACTACTGGAAGCCATGTGGGAACCGAAAGAAGTTGGTATTATACATTGTCGGGCGCATCTGAAAGGAGATCGTGATGTAACCACAGGAAATCGGATGGCAGATAATGCAGCTAAGCGTGCCGCTGAATCAGGAAGACAGGAGTATGTGGAACATATAGCTGCTCTTATACCGACTCCACTGTCCCAATGGACTCCAGTTTATACAGCTCAAGAAGAAGAGTGGTTAAAGACTGAAGCTGGGAAGTACCTGGAGAACAAATGGTATCAGTTAGAAGATGGAAGAATAGTTATTCCAGCATAACTAGCTGTAGAAATTGTCCAGAACTATCACAACGGGACACATTCTGGAAGAGATAGTATGGAAGAATCTCTCAGGAAACATTTCTACATACCAAGATTGTCCAACTTGACTCAAGCCATTGTACGAAGATGTGTGATATGTGCCAAGAATAATGCAAGGCAAGGACCAGTGAAACCACCGGGAGTCCAGTATATGGGGGGACTCCCTATGTCCGATCTTCAAATAGACTATACTGTAATGCCTAAATCCGGTGGACATCGCTACCTACTAGTAGTTGTGTGTACCTATTCAGGTTGGGTAGAAGCATGTCCTACTCGTACAGAGAAAGCAGGAGAAGTTGTACGATTCCTGTTGCGAGAAATAATACCCCGATATGGACTACCTTGCTCTATAGGATCGGATAATGGTCCAGCCTTTGTTCACCAGTGCCTACAACAACTGACTCATATGCTTGGTATTAAGTGGAAGCTTCATACAGCATATAGACCTCAGAGCTCTGGTAAAGTAGAAAGGATGAACAGAACTATTAAGAACCAATTGGCAAAGATGTGTCAAGAGACTCAGCTTAAGTGGAATGTTCTTTTGCCCATAGCTCTGTTGCGTATTCGTAGTACACCTACCAGAAGGATGGGTCTCTCACCTTTTGAAATCATGTATGGGCGTCCACCTCCCGTACTTGGTAACTTAAGGGGGGATTTGAGTCAGTTGGGAGAAGGAATTACCCGGCAGCAGGTTGTAGAGTTGGGTAAAACTATGGAGGAGGTACAGAAATGGGTACAAGATAGATTACCTGTGAATATTTATCCCCCTGTTCATCATCCAGGAGATCAAGTATGGATTAAAGAGTGGAACAGTGTACCGTTAGGGCCTAAGTGGAGGGGTCCTTATGTTGTTCTTTTGTCTACCCCTACAGCTATAAAGGTGGCTGAAGTGACTCCGTGGATTCATCACTCCAGGGTTAAACCAGCAGCAGTAGATTCTTGGCAAGCTACAACAGATCCAGAGAATCCCTGCAAGATCCGGTTAAAGCGCACGACTCAGTCGGAGTGACGAGGAGATATCGGGATTTCAGCAAGTGGGTGTTTTGACGGCCATAATAAAGCCTGACCACTTACCCACGTGACATAGCCAGGGTGTCTTGAAGGGACCTCTGTGAAGGGAAGAGAGGACCTGAATAACTCCATTCCTTGCAGCCCTTACCCCCTGGAAGCTGAGGTGCCATCGCACGGACGAAGACTGAGGATGAAAACGTCGAAAGAAATGCTTTTGATAATGTATATTTTTGTGATTTTAATTATTCAGGAAGGTAGAGGTACCGACACACCTAGCTGTGAGGTTTGCATTAAGACTACTATAACAGGTAATCATATTTCCCAGACCCTTATTTGGCATTCACAATATCAGTGTAAATGATATGTATCTAGGTGTAGATACTTAGGTATAGATTATAGTGTATGCCATTTAGGAGTAGGAGAAACTAAGTGCTTCAATCCAGAGTATCAACCCCGTACAAATTGGTTGACCCTCCGGGGACCCTAATAAATAAAACAGTATTAGAAACCGTACATTCTTCGGGTGTTCTGCTATTTGATGCATGTAAGGCGATATCAAGTGGTAGAAAACCGTGGAATGTATGCGGGGATCTTAAGTGGGAGAGAACGTATGGGTCTAATGATAAGTATATTTGTCCCAGTAGTAAAAACAAGTACGTAAATCCAAAATGCCCATATAGGGATTATGATTATTGTCCATATTGGTCTTGTGTGGGGTGGGCAACTTGGGGACAGACAGTAGATAGGGATATGATTGTTACTAAGTTGCCTACCAAACCATATTGTAAGTCTATGGAGTGTAACCCAGTCCATATACTTATTAATAATCCTGAACAATTTATAGATAGGTTCGGAAATTTATTTTGGTTTCAGATATATGGGACGGGTTTGGATCCTGGGACAATATTATTTATAGGGATAGAGACCGATACCGTGGCATCCCAAACTCATCAGGTTTTCCATTCTTTTCATGAAGAGATGAGTGTAGAAAATAAGATCCCCCATAATGCTAAAAACCTGTTTATTGATCTAGCTGAGAGTATTGCTGGTAGTCTTAATGTGACCAACTGCTATGTGTGTGGAGTTACTAATATGGGAGACCAATGGCCCTGGGAAGCAAAGGAGGTAATGTATTCTGGTTCTGAGACAATTGAACAAATAATATCTTCTCAAGCCGATTATCAAATGAGTGTTAGAGGTAAATCTGAGTGGCGATTAAAGACCTCCATTATAGGTTATGTTTGCATAGCAAGGAAAGGAATAATGTTTAATACATCTGTAGGAGAATTGACTTGTCTAGGGCAAAAAGCTTATGATGATAATACAAAGAATACAACCTGGTGGTCGGCTTTAAATGTCTCAGAACCATCTAACCCGTTTGCAAGTTATACCAATTAAAAGGACGTGTGGTTTGATCTATCTATCACATCTAGTTGGAAAGCCCCGGCAAATTTGTACTGGATCTGTGGTAAGAAAGCCTATTCGGAGTTACCACAGGACTGGGAAGGGGCATGTGTTAGGTATGCTCAAACCATCCTTCTTCTTGTTGCCTATTGAAACAGGAGAGACTTTGGGAGTTAAAGTATATGATGTGAATCATAGGAAGAAAAGGGGACCCCTAGAGATAGGTACCTGGGAAGATAATGAATGGCCTCCCCAGCGTATTATAGATTATTATGGGCCAGCTACATGGGCAGAGGATGGTACTTTCGGATATAGAACCCCAATATATATGCTCAACCGTATTAGAAGGTTACAGGCAGTGGTTGAGATAATTACCAATGAGACATCACAAGCGCTTGATCTCCTAGCGAAGCATAATACTAGGATGAGGACAGCCGTTTACCAAAATAGATTAGCTTTGGATTACCTATTGGCAGTAGAGGGAGGTGTATGTGGGAAGTTTAACCTAAGCAATTGCTGTCTTCAAATAGATGATGAAGGGCAAGCAATAGCTGAGCTTACTAGCCATATGGTTAAACTAGCGCATGTGCCTACTCAGGTATGGAAAGGGTATAATCCAAGTAGTTGGTTTGGTAATTGGTATGAGCAGTTTGGAGGACTTAAGGCATTGGTAGGTGGAGTCATGCTAATCTTAATGCTGTTTCTTCTCCTACCATGTCTTGTTCCTTTGGTAGTTAGGTCTGTGCAGGGCATTATAGAAAATATAGCAGAGAGAAAGGCTGCTGCACAGATAATGGCCATATATAGATATGAGGCTCTAAATCAGGGAGAACCAGTGCAGGAAGAGGAATGTTGAGAGATTCATGTCATTAGTCGCAAAGTCTGGTCTGGTTCATGGCAACCTGAGGTATATGCAAACTATGGTTAAGTGATGCCTCCGGAATTGTGAAAATATCAGAGGCATCAAAGGGGGGAATGTGGTGGAATCTCGGTAAAAATAAATTTAGTAGGCCGAGATTACCACGTGGCATGTGTACGTGCATATACTGGTGTATCGGTCGGTTGGTTGCACGTGGCAAAGATACAATCAGTAGTGTACGGAGCATGTGCGAGAATACCGGATGTAGTATTCCCCTCCTCCATTGTGCTGGGCAAGCCATGCGGTCAAACAGGAAGTTAGTTCTTGTTCGATTGATTGGGTAAGAGTATGTGTGGGTGGAGCTTATTATGGGAGGAGTTACATGCCTATATAAGGAGCCTACACTATTGTCCGGGGCTCAGATCTTGTTGTATTTTGGTGACATTAGTCCCTCTGAGTCCCGTTCGGTGAATCGAATAAAGAATCTCTTCCTTCCTGAAGAAACCTGTGTCCATCTCTCTGTGCTTGGCTTCCGTCAGTTTCTCCGGTATCACTGTCACCCCGTGCGAGGGACTAAGCACAATACACAAAATGGCGGATGCCGTGCGCGCCAGTAACAGCAAAGGGGTCTGCTCTCCCGCTGGGATTACATCAACCAAAGAGGCCCTCAGACACACTTGACCCGGCACAGCAGGCTCACAAGGGGCTACTTACCCGACTTCTCCACAAGCCAGGTCACAAACGAGCAACGGCAACAAGCTGGCTGCTGAACCGGAAGACCGCCACCTCACCCCAGGTACACCCGTCGGCAGGGCAACCTCCGAAGAAGGTCCAACACAGCCACACAGCAGACGGCCACATCACGCAGCGCCCCAATACCCAGCCTGACAGACACACCCGGAGAGGCGCTACCTGAACCTCTGCCTCAGCGGACACTAACACCGGGACATACTTACAAGGCAGATCGGACGCTGGCTACACATGAGCCCGCCATTACCAGCAAATCTGGGGCCCACCAAATTAACAGCTTTTAGAAGACGACTCACCACATGGACTCCAGAAGGGCCAGCGTGATATTACAATCGTAGGACACTGCTTAGCACCAGCGAGAATACATACTAAATGTCTAGATAAAGCATAACGTTTATCAGCTTGTAGATGTGTTAAATAGACATACACTTAAACGAATAGCTTGCCTCACACGATAGGCTACTACCTATGCTAGCTTGACAACCAGCTAATTTACTCACAGTAATGCTTTTGCTTATGTGGTGAACTACACACAAGCCATATACTAGTAGAACTGAGTGCGACTAGATTTGTGGAACGAAAATTTTAGCCTAGCACCAGGAAAATTATGCTTAATAGCCTGCTATCTTCATGTCAATAATAAACTTGCACATATCATGTTTTCTATCTTTGTCACTTTTCTGAATATTCCACCCTGACATATGCAACTTACTATACAATCGATTCTTTATACCTGTCATTACTATAAAATTGTGCTTGTCCATCTTGTGCCCCGCATGCTGAGCGTGGGAAATGTTGGAGGACTGCTCTTGGTACCTCTTACCTGCCTGTACTACACATATGCACAGCAAAAATAAAGAATTAAAAAAAAAAAAATGACAGAGATGGAAATTGCGTTTGAACACAAACAGCAAAAAAATGCAAAAATGGCTTGTGTCCTTCAGCGTAAGACAAGCTTCTGAAGCTGTGTCCTTAAGGGGTTAAGAGGTGGTTTTATCAGAGTCCATACAGATGTTTAAACTGCAATTGGATAAATACTTGCAAAAACATAACATACAGGGATATAATTTCTAATTAGTGAGGTAATAGCTGCTTGATCCAAGGAGATATCTGACTGCTATTTTGGGGTCATTTTTCCCTAGTTTGTTGCAAAATTGAAAGCACTTCAGACTAGCCTTTTTTTTTGCCTTCTTTTGGATCAACAGCAAAAACATATCTGAGGAAGGCTGTACTAGATGGACGCAAGTCTCTTTTCAGCTATGTAACTATGTAACTTCACCAAGTCTAGAATAATCCTGAATTCACAGCACTGCATTTGGAGATTTATTAACGACCGGGGGGAATTAACAGCTGAGGCCTGCTTAACAAAATCCAGACATTGATGAATTCCATCAACAATGTTTGGAGTAGATGGACGCAAGTCTCTTTTCAGCTATGTAACTATGTAACTTCACCAAGTCTAGAATAATCCTTAATTCACAGCACTGCATTTGGAGATTTATTAACGGCCGGGGGGGATTAACAGCTGAGGCCTGCTTAACAAAATCCAGACATTGATGAATTCCATCAACAATGTTTGGAGTTTGCAGTCCAAATGTCCCCATACAGGAGCAAATGATTTTGCCCCATTCAGTACAGGGCCATTTATTTTGATTATTCTCCAATGCCCCTTCCAATGGTCTGGAAGGAGATTTTAAGATCCTGCAAAGAAAAGTATTTGTGCAAATCTGCCAGTTCCAGCATTTATATGAACAAACTATTAGTTTATTTGACACAGCCATACAAACCTGGGGGCTCAACCTGCAGGAAAGAGTGATTTAGAACTGAACAACACTACTTGTAAAGCAAAGGAGACACATAATTACCCAGTGCTGGAATCTCTTTGTGAGAAAACCCACCGGGAGTTTGGGGTTTTCTCTGAGCAGTTGTCTGTTTAGTTTATTCGGTTAGTTTATGCCACATTGGTTCGGTAGATTGAAACTACCGAACACTGACCACCCTCCTGGCTCATTGACTTCAAAGGAGCCCGTCAATTAAGCGCTCTCTCAGGGTGACCGACATTCGTATATTCGAATGCAACGTGGCGAAGAAAAGGGTGGCCACCTTGTTTCGTCGGGACAAAGGCAGCGGGACTTGGTCGTCGAGTGTCTGGAACTAAAATCGGGCACTCGACTCCCCAAACACCGGTCTCAAACATACGAACGATGGAACTGTATTTCCCGAACAGCTAGGAGAGCGCTTTTTGGTACTTTGATGTATTCGTATGAGGGGAACAATCGCTCCTATGAGCCAGGAGGCTCCGTTCGTGGATTATGGAGTTATTTGACATTTTCAGAATTGACCGACCGCACACGCTGAATTTGTGGAACTATTTTGGGCAAGAGCTTCATGTGCCGTCGGTAACTTAAGACTTCCGCACTTTTTAAAAACCCCTGAACCGATCTGGGTGAAATTTGAATATGTTGTTCCCCCAGATTGGGGCTATCAGAGGATGTGACATTTGTGGAGATACCTTAAGCATAAAGGGGTGTTCTGAGTTTTGGGGAAAATGTGTGCCCTTCGCCTGGAGATAATTGGGTTATTCCTTAACTTATCTTGTTATCTCATAAGGCGGAGACAGGGAGTGTTTAACTGCAAGGGGACCTCCATAAAAGCCTGTGTGGTCTCAATAAACATCAGTCTTGTTACACCCTTCATCATGTTTCGGCTGGTGTTTGGGTACCTGATTACTACTTGGGGAAAGCTGTACTAGAGGATTTTGTTTCTTTGGACTTTAACTACCGACCAGAAGAACCCTGGCTATAATCACCCTGGCTCTCAGCCGTTCGGCTCAAATCATACGAACCCATAGCTACCACTTCAGGGTTCGTTACAAGTGATAATAATAAAATAGTTCAGTTCTATACAACCTGGAGGGGCACTGCTCGGTGGAATCATTCCCACGAACGAGGTGAACAAGCTACACACTGTAATTATATGTTATGTTTGGTATTTTATGCACTTTTATACTCCCAAAAGAGACCGACCGTTAGCACTGATTTCATGGAACTGTGTGCGGTCGGTTAAATAATTGACTTCTGGGGCGTGGCCGAGCTGCCGATCGCAATGGAGGCATAAACCGGAGCTCTGCAATCCCTCACCATCCCCAGCACCTTTAAAAGCACTCGAAGCCGGGGGGCGTGACGGTATGACGTAGGACGTCAACCGAAAGTAAGGCGTTGCACGAGCGTGGATGTGGCGTGTAAGGAGAGTAAACCAGAGGAGTGGCGGTGTTTTCTAAGTGAGGGGTGCTACAATAATCTCATAACCTCGAGAGGTAACGATTGAGGAACGTTGCTTTTTTCAACACCAACACCAAACCTAAGGTACGCCTGTGGGCACGATCGGAGACAAATCAGAGGAACATCGGCGCTGTCAGGTACCGATCAATGAAGGTTGCCTCACAACACCAAACCTAAGGTATGAGTTGATATTGAATCTCTGCTGAAGTAAAAGGTCTCATAATGCATTAAGGTAAGACCTTATTGGATTTAAGGAGAAGCTTCTCTCTATAAATTCTGAAATAAAAATAACTATTGAGTAGTTTATAAAATAAGTTATACCGTATCAGAGATACTGGAGGAAACTGCAGAATATCCTCTTACCTTTACAATATAATCACAGTTGTATAAGAAACAAAAGAGAAGACACGAGAGAGATAAGAGAAGGTGGATTAATTAAAGAGGCGAAAGAGAGAGGAAAGCAGGGAAAGATTGTAGGGAGAGTGAGACAGAGGAGAAGGGGGGAAAGGGAAAGGGAGAGGGATAGAAAAGCAAGGGAGGAAGAGAAAAAGGAGGACTTAAAATTAAGAGATAATGGCCCCCAGGAAAGAGAAACAGGTGGAATCAGATAAAGCTGACAAATAAAAAACTATAAATACCTTCTACTCCCCAAAATCACATAATCCCCCACTAAAACCATCAAGATTATCTATCACACCAGAGGACTCTCTGCTCCAAACCAATACAGAAGCAGGAAGTGTAATAACACAAAAAACATGCTCACAAGAAAGTATGATAGAAGCATTGGACAATCTATATTGCAAGATTAAACAAGACCTCCAAGTAACATCAACTGAACTCATAAATGAAGTAATAGAAATAAAAGAGAAATTAGAAAACCAAAATCAAAGCTTCATAAAATTACAAGATGAAATACAAACGCTCCAGGTACAAAATAATTTAATGGAATCTAAAATACTAACTCTTGAACAAAAACTAACGTAAATAGAGGATAGATCAAGAAGAAATAATATCCGTATAAAAGGTATACCAGAAAACATTAATCATGATGATCTGGAAAAATATCTTAAAGAATTTGTCGGTCAATTTCTTGATAATCAACACGAAGGAGTACATCCTTTTGAAAGATCGCACAGGTTACCAAAACCAACGGGAATTAACCCCTCTGAACCTAGGGAGGTTATAGTCCGATTTGTGAACTGCCTCACAAAAGATAAGTTGTTACAGAAGATTAGATACCAGAGACCACATGATGAAAAATTTACAGGACTTGCTATATACCCTGATTTATCAGCGGCCACACGTATGTCTAGGAACAAATTCCAAGATATAACACTACAACTACGAAAAAATAATATTCATTACAGATGGGGTTTTCCTGTAAAATTAATTATTCTTCACAAAGGGAAAACTATAATTATTTCAGATCCACTAGAGGATGTGGGTAAACTGGGACTATTCTAAACGGAAACGCCACTATCAAATATATGGAAAAAGAGATGCAAAGGGGATTAGGCAGAGGAGAAGGAATTATTAGTTAAAATATTTTTTTTTTATTATTTTTTATGAATTATGGTCTATTTAGAAATGATAAAATAATAGAAATATCAACACAATATAGAAAATAACACTACTAAGACTTTAAAGAAAGATGTGGAATATGATGAATGGTCGAATGTATACATATATTTTTAAAATCCACTCAAAGTGAATGTAAGTGAGTGTAAGTGTTTAATAGAGATTCCCAGGGTTTCCACACTCTTATAAAAAAAAAAAATTTTGGCACCTATAATAGATAGACATGTATAACACTAAAACTATGTTCAGGGTAAATTAATAATTAAAGGGGAGTATCGTTAAAGAAATTTGATTCAGCAGATATCCCAATGAAATGGGGTCATAATGTATACGGAATTTAGATTTAAAACACATACCACTTGATCCAAAGAACAGACAATTTAAATCCACCTTTTTTTTTTTTTTTTTTTTTTTTACTGAGATAACGGAATAGAGGTTACGTACAAGAAATGTTAAGGGAATAACACACAATATAGATAATTAACACTACCAAGAACACAATAGGTGAATACTGTGAGATATATTATCAAAATCAACAATGGTGAATGCCGAAGTAATTATGAAAACCAAAGGGATTTGGATGGGATAGGTTTATCTATGTATATATACGCATCTGTTTTGTTTTTTTTTCCCTTCTTCTCCCTTCCCCCTTTCCTTTCTCCCCCTCCACACAACCACGTCAGCAACTGTGTTCTAGCTAGTAGCTCAACTTTAGAGTAGCTAGACAATGTATAATCCAGTGGAATACTATCCAGGGATTATTGTAAATTGGAGATCTTGTTTTCCTCAGAGGGACACAGGCTCATTTGTTTGTATGAATGCGTGCATCAGGGGCATATGGAGAAGGAACTGGAGGGATGTTCCTAAAACTACTACTATAGACCATAAAGGACCAGTAAAAACCTATGAATATGGTTAGGGTTCTATCCATTAATGCCCAGGGTTTGAATACCCCTCAAAAGAGAGGATATTTATATGATACAATTAGAAAGAATAAAATAGACCTATGTTTCATCCAGGAGACACATTGGCAGAAACAGAATACTAAGTACTGGAAATTCTCCAAATTCACATCAGATTATAATAAAAAGAAGAGAGGAGTTGCAATAATAATCTCAGCACATACTAAATTCGAACTTATTATGGAAAAAAAAAGACAATCAAGGTAGAAGTTTGATCTTGATTTGTAAATTAAATGAAGAATTATATACATTAGTAAACTTATACGCACCAAATATATATTCTAGTAAATTTTTTAAATCACTGTTTAAAGAAATTGAGAAAATTAAAAAAGGAACTCTATTAATAGCTGGAGATATGAATGTTACACCAGATGTAAAAATGGATAGAACATTAACTAATAAGAACAATCATTATACTAGAAAAATAATTAATAATGCTAGATCATTTAGTAATACCATGATAGAACATGATCTTTATGATATCTGGAGGGTTCACCACCCTAACAACAGGGACTATTCGTATTTTTCTCACGTACATAAAATCTATTCTAGAATAGATATTTATTTAACAAATTCGTATAGTTTACAGAAGTTTGAGAATTCTAATATCGATAATATATCTTGGTCAGATCATGCACCGATAATAACTAACATTAAACAAAAAAATGACACCAAGGTAACTATACCTTGGAGGATGAAGGATGAAATTCTAGACTCAGTATCTGGCCTAAAATATTTGAAAGACCAAGCAGAAGAATTTATAAGATTCAATGATAACAAAGAAGTATCTAATAGCACTCTTTGGTGTACATATAAATGTTTTATGAGGGGAAACTTTATAAAAATTGGAGCAAAACTGAAAAAAGATCATAGAATTAGCCATATTGGAAAATACTAATAAAAAAGACTTTAATATATTAAGACTAAACAAAATTAAACATCCCCCTGATGAACCTTGAAGCTAGGTGAAACGCGCGTCGGGGCGCGAATATCGGGAATTTACCGACATTATTAGGTTCCACTCGTGTGTCCTCGGACACCCCCTTGCCCTCGTGCACTATATTCAGCTATCAAGTGGCACACTTTACCACGGGCTGGGAACTTAGGCGGCGATCTTCCACCAGTGAGACACACGGAGACCTTCTGGACATGTACTTTTGATAGCTCTATTTGACGATAATACCTGGATTACTTAATCCTCCAGTTAGGGATTAATTAACATCTGCATTATTTTTCTATTTCTTCCTACCTATCCTATATTGAGTGCCCATGAAGGCACCCTTCCTACTTCTACTTCATTAAGGGTCTCTATACCCTTCTGACGAATGAACAACAGGATTAGTTGTAGATGTTAACTTTTCCATCCCTTTTTTCTCACGTTAGTGTGAGTCTTATTTCAGCATCAGCCACAGTTCATCATCCATTTGACATTATGTGCCCAGGTTTGCACAGAAAGATTTAAGACATCGCTTTCTCTGACGATATGATTTATCATGATATGGGATTAGATGTAATTATCTCTTACCACTATTAGACTGATGCAGTATTATATGAGACAAACATACTATACCGATGTGATTTAAATGTAATGAGTTATTGTCAAACTGACACTTTTTATCGCTATTATTACAATAGATTGAGCTTACATTTCTGACTATACAGAAATACATCGTTAATTACCACATCGAGACTGCGCATTACATTTCTCTTTCTGACACACTGTTACTAGCATTTCTAATGACAGTGAGCAGACTTGCTCTGTGGGATTTCTCACATTGTATCTTATCATTATTTCTCTGAAAAAAATATGTGTACCACGAAGAGTGTCAAACTCATCTATTGATTTACACTGTTCTCTTTTTTAAAATGTAACATTGGATTGCCGCTAGTAACTTTCTATCTAGTTAGGCAACCATTGCTGGGGCTTACCTTGGATAGGTGTCCCCTATCGATTATTAAAGTATTTGTTATTTTTCTTGATTATACTGTTCCTCTTTATTTAACATTGGATTGCCGCTAGTGACTTTTATTTAGTCAGGCAACCATTGTTGTGGCTTATCTTGGATAGGTGTCCACTATCGATCAAGAAAGCATTTGTTATTTTTCTTGTTCTTTAGTTACCCAATAAAGGCAGTGGGAACAGATTCCTTGCTTTCCCCTTTTTCTAATTTGTCATTAATTGAGAATTATAGATCTATCTCTAATTATAAAAGCAATGTAAATAAAACAAAGGTAATATATACCAACTTACCTGAACAACAACTTCTAACATTAAAATCTAAATTTCCATTCACTTGGTCGAGTGAGAGCATAAAATATTTGGGAGTTAAAATAAGCTTTGATTGGAATCAAATAATCAAAATTAACTACTACCCATTGCTCAAAGATATGAAAGACACGTTACTTAAATGGAATAACCTATACGTATCATGGATAAGGAAATCGAATGCGGTCAGACATTATTTACTACCTAAACTTGAATATATAATGAGAACCATTCCCATGAAAGTCCCAAAAGACATATTAAAAGAATATCAAAAAAATGTTCTCACAATACCTCTGGGGGAAAAAAAAAAATCAAGAATAGCCCTGAAATATATAACTACAAAATTTAGGGATGGTGGAATATCATTCCCAGACGTATATCAAGTACACAACGCAATCATGTTCTTAGAATGGAATAACTATAACAATGTGGACAATTTGTGGATAGATCAAGAACAAATCTCGAGTAATATATCTGATATTAAACTATTATATTGGATTGATCCTCCAACATTTTATAAATTAAAAATTAAAAATAAGATGATATTGGATATTTTTTCTAATTTACAAACCCTGAAGAAAAAACTACAGACTATAGAACACCTAACTATAAATTCACCAATTTAAATAATACAAATATATATAGAGGACATTAACATTTAAAAATGGAAAGACAATGGTCTCGTAAAATTAGCTGATATTCTAAAACCAGATCTTAAAATAAAATTTTTCCAACAAATTCTCATAGATACAAAAGGTCTTGATAACGAACAATTCACATATATTAGAATTAAACATTTTATACAATCCAATCCAATACATAACATCTCAGTTATAGATAATATTCTAAACATAGAACATAAGAATAATATGGTCTCAAAAATAAATAAGGTTCTATATAGTAGATACAATAAGGGAAAAATGAAATCTATGTTGAAATGGGAAAATGATATTGGAAAGGAGTTCTCATTGGACCAATGGAAGGAATCATTTGATTTGCTTAGGAAAGCGATACATAGTATAAGTTTGTACGAATTACAGATTAAATTGGTTCATAGGTGGTATATGGTCCCAGCGAGAGTTGCAAGATTCCACCACCCCACAGATCCTCTCTGTTGGATATGCTTAAGATGTGGTGGAACGTTTAGACATATATGGTGGGATTGCTATGCTCTCGATCCTTTAAAGCAAGCGACATCTACAATAATCAATACCATTCTTAAAAAAAACAATGGACCTTTCCCCACAATTATTCTTGCTACATATGAATATCCCAACTAAAACTAAAAATACAAAATATTTAATAATTCATATTCTAATGGCGGTTAAAATCTGTATTGCCAGATACTGGAAAACTGTAAATATTCCCTCATGGAGAGAGGTGGAATATCAAATAGGATATCAACGTTTAATGGAGAAACAGATATATAGAAATCTTAATATGTCAAACAAACACATCAAGATATGGGAACCCTGGGCAACTGGGATATCCACTAACCAATAATGTACAGCAAACTAAAAGTAAACTGGCCTTTAAAGTTATAAGTTTCCATATTTTTTTTTTCCTAATGCCCCTGATGCACTGTGTGAATGAGTACATTTTTATGTATGTTTTACTTGTTTAGTCTGATAAGATACGACTAGGGGAGCTAGGTATCAATTTATCGGCTAATATAGATTATTATAATTACCAGATATTGATCGTCCATGGCCGGTCTTACGTCAAATAAAAATAACACAAATAAAATGAATATCAATGAATCTTTATATAGAACTTTCTTGTATATAACAACATATGATGAAATGGCATCTATCCTATTGTTAAGCGGTACAAACTCATGGGACAGAAGCCTTTCTGATGTAAAAAAAAAAAAAAAAAAAAAGGCCCGCAAAGCCGATCATGGGGTGTTCTGAGTTTTGGGGAAAATGTGTGCACTTCGCCTGGAGATAATTGGGTTATTCCTTAACTTATCTCGTTATCTCATAAGGCGGAGACAGGGAGTGTTTAAGTGTAACTATACCTTATGATTGGCTATTTGGTTTGTGTACTGTAGGAGGTCCTCCTGCAAGGGGACCTCCATAAAAGCCTGTGTGGTCTCCGCCCAATTGAAAGGTGATGGCGTTCCAATCTAGGGCCCTGACATCTGAGACCCGTTTACATGCAATTAAACAAAGGAGGATGAGTAATTTTGCTTAAAGTTGTTGAAGTGAGAGCTCTTGATTTGTCGGCCACGTATCCGAGAAATTGAGGACTATGTTGACATCCCAGAAGACAGAGTATCTGGCCGTTGGAGGTCTCGACAGTCTAATCCCTTTCATGAGTCAGCAGGTTAAGGGGTGGTCTCCTGCCGTATTTCCCGTAAATCCCTGATGGCCTGCAGCTATAGCTGATCTGTATACATTTATCGTACGATAAGCTTTTCCTGCTTCAAACATAGATGTGACGAAGTGTAATACCTTATTCAGAGGGGCAGATATGGGATCCACTTCTCTTGCCAGGCACCAGCTAGACCATGATCTCCATGCTGACTGGTAAGCGTGTCTAGTGCCTGGTGCCCATGCCTCTGCCAAAAGTCTGAGAGTTGACTGTGGAACATCAGGGATGGTCCAGGGTCCCCTGAAAGGAGCCAAGCGATGAGGCGTAACAGACCTCTGTTCACTAAGTCGTGCGAGTTCCCATCCGGGTCGGTCAGCAAATTCGACAGCTTCGGAAGCAATCGTGGGAAATCCATTGACATCTCTAGCAGTCTGGGGAACCACGTCTGTGTCCGCCATAACGGGGTAACTAATACTGATACCGGAGAAACTGACGGAAGCCAAGCACAGAGAGATGGACACAGGTTTCTTCAGGAAGGAAGAGATTCTTTATTCGATTCACCGACCAGGACTCAGAGGGACTAATGTCACCAAAAAACAGCAAAGTCTGAGCCCTGATCATACAGTGTAGGTCCCTTATATAGGCATGTAGCTCCTCCCATAATCAGTTCAACCTACACATACTCTTATCCATCAACCGAATAGAGACTAAATTCCTGTTTGACCACATGGCTTGCCCAGCACAATGGAGGAGGGGAAATACTCGTATATCCTGTATTCCTACACTTGCTCAGTACACTGTTGATTGTATCTTAGCTACGTGTAACTGACTAACTGATACACCAACATACACATATGCCACGTGGAAATCTTGGCCTACTAAATGTAATTTCTACCGAGCTTCCACCATATTCCCCCCTTTGATGCTTCTGATATATATAATAATTCCAGATGCATCACCTAATCATCGCTTACTTACACCTCAAGTTGCCATGAATCGGAACAGACCTTGCGACTCCCTAAAGATACGAATCCCTCAACATTCCTCTTCCTGTACTAATTCTCCCTGATTTAGAGCCTCATACCTATATATAGCCATTATCTGGGCAGCAGCCTTTCTCTCTGCTATACACTGTGTGCAGAATTATTAGGCAAATGAGTATTTTGACCACATCATCCTCTTTATGCATGTTGTCTTACTCCAAGCTGTATAGGCTCGAAAGCCTACTACCAATTAAGCATATTAGGTGATGTGCATCTCTGTAATGAGAAGGGGTGTGGTCTAATGACATCAACACCCTATATCAGGTGTGCATAATTATTAGGCAACTTCCTTTCCTTTGGCAAAATGGGTCAAAAGAAGGACTTGACAGGCTCAAAAAAGTCAAAAATAGTGAGATATCTTGCAGAGGGATGCAGCACTCTTAAAATTGCAAAGCTTCTGAAGCGTGATCATCGAACAATCAAGCGTTTCATTCAAAATAGTCAACAGGGTCGCAAGAAGCGTGTGGAGATACCAAGGTGCAAAATAACTGCCCATGAACTGAGAAAAGTCAAGCGTGCAGCTGCCAAGGTGCCACTTGCCACCAGTTTGGCCATATTTCAGAGCTGCAACATCACTGGAGTGCCCGAAAGCACAAGGTGTGCAATACTCAGAGACATGGCCAAGGTAAGAAAGGCTGAAAGACGACCACCACTGAACAAGACACACAAGCTGAAACGTCAAGACTGGGCCAAGAAATATCTCAAGACTGATTTTTCTAAGGTTTTATGGACTGATTAAATGAGAGTGAGTCTTGATGGGCCAGATGGATGGATTGGTAAAGGGCAGAGAGCTCCAGTCCGACTCAGACGCCAGCAAGGTGGAGGTGGAGTACGGGTTGGGGCTGGTATCATCAAAGATGAGCTTGTGGGGCCTTTTCGGGTTGAGGATGGAGTCAAGCTCAACTCCCAGTTTCTGGAAGACACCTTCTTCAAGCAGTGGTACAGGAAGAAGTCTGCATCCTTCAAGAAAAACATGATTTTCATGCAGGACAATGCTCCATCACACGCGTCCAAGTACTCCACAGCGTGGCTGGCAAGAAAGGGTATAAAAGAAGAAAATCTAATGACATGGCCTCCTTGTTCACCTGATCTGAACCCCATTGAGAACCTGTGGTCCATCATCAAATGTGAGATTTACAAGGAGGGAAAACAGTACACCTCTCTGAACAGTGTCTGGGAGGCTGTGGTTGCTGCTGCACGCAATGTTGATGGTGAACAGATCAAAACACTGACAGAATCCATGGATGGCAGGCTTTTGAGTGTCCTTGCAAAGAAAGGTGGCTATATTGGTCACTGATTTGTTTTTGTTATGTTTTTGAATGCAATAAATGTATATTTGTGAATGTTGAGATGTTATATTGGTTTCACTGGTAAAAATAAATAATTGAAATGGGTATATATTTGTTTTTTGTTAAGTTGCCTAATAATTATGCACAGTAATAGTCACCTGCACACACAGATATCCCCCTAAAATAGCTATAACTAAAAACAAACTAAAAACTACTTCCAAAAATATTCAGCTTTGATATTAATGAGTTTTTTGGGTTCATTGAGAACATGGTTGTTGTTCAATAATAAAATTAATCCTCAAAAATACAACTTGCCTAATAATTCTGCACTCCCTGTATTCTCTATAATGCTCTGCAAAGACCTAACTACCAAAGGAATCAGACATGGTAGAAGGCACAGCATCAAAATTAGCATGACTCCACCTACCAATGCCTTAAGTCCTCCAAACTGCTCATACCAATTACCAAACCAACTACTTGGATTATACCCTTTCCATACCTGGGTAGGCACATGCGCTAGTTTAACCATATGTCTAGTAAGCTCAGCTATTGCTTGCCCTTCATCATCTATTTGGTTAAACTTCCCACATACACCTCCCTCTACTGCCAATAGGTAAACCAAGGCTAATCTATTTTGGTAAACGGCTGTCCTCATCCTAGTATTATGTTTCGCTAGGAGATTGAGCGCTTGCGATGTTTCATTGGTAATTATCTCAACCACTGCCTGTAACCTTATAATACGGTTAAGCATATATATTGGGGTTCTATATCCAAAAGTACCATCCTCTGCCCACGTAGCTGGCCCATAATAATCTATAATACGCTGGGGAGGCCACTCATTATCTTCCCAGGTACCTATCTCTAGGAGTCCCCTTTTCTTTCTATGATTCACATCATATACCTTAACAAGAAGAAGGATGGTTTGAGCATACCAAACACACATGCCCCTTCCCAGTCCTGTGGTAACTCCGAATAGGCTTTCTTACCACAGATCCAGTACAAATTTGATGGGGCTTTCCAACTAGATGTAGCAGATAGGTCAAACCACACATCCTTTAAATTGGTATAACTTGCAAACGGGTTAGGTGGTTCTGAGACATTTGAAGCTGACCACCAAGTTGTATTCTTTGTATCATCATCATAAGCTTTTTGCCCTAGGCAAGTCAATTCTCCTACAGATGTATTAAACACTATTCCTTTCCTTGCTATGCAAACATAACCAATAATGGAGGTCTTTAAGCGCCACTCAGATTTACCTCTAACACTCATTTGATAATCAGCTTGAGAAGATGTTATCTGTTCAATTGTCTCAGAACCGGAATACATTACCTCTTTTCTTCCCAGGGCCATTGGTCTCCCATATTAGTACCTCCACACACATAGCAGTTGGTTACATTAAGACTACCAGCAATACTCTCGGCTAGATCAATAAACAAGTTCTTAGCATTATGGGGGATCTTATTCTCTACACTCATCTCCTCGTAGAAAGAATGGAAAACCTGATGATTCTGGGCTGCCACAGTATCGGTCTCTATCCCTATAAATAATATTGTCCCAGGATCCAACCCTGTCCCATATATCTGGAACCCAAATAAGTTTCCGAACCTATCTATAAACTGTTCAGGATTATTAATAAGTATATGGACTGGGTTACACTCCATAGACTTACAATATGGTTTGGTAGGCAACTTAGTAACAATCATATCCTTATCTACTGTCTGTCCCCAAGTTGCCCACCCTACACAAGACCAATATGGACAATAATTATAATTCTTATTTGGCCATTTTGGATCTATATACTTGTTCTTACTACTGGGGCAAATATACTTATCATTAGACCCATACGTTCTTTCCCATTTAAGATCCCCACATACATTCCACGGTTTTCTACCACTTGATATCGCCTTACATGCATCAAATAACAGAACACCCGAAGAATGTACGGTTTCTAGTATTGTCTTATTTATTAGGGTCCCCTGTGAGTCTCCATTCCGAAGGGTCAACCAAATTGTACGGGGTTGATACTCTGGACTAAAACACTTAGGTTCTCCTACTCCTAAATGGCATACACTATAATCTATACCTAAGTATCTACACTTAGATACATATCCTTTACACTCATATTGTGAATGCCAGGGTCTGGGAAATATGATTACCTGTTTTTGTAGTCTTAATGCAAACCTCACAGCCAGGTGTGTCGGTACCTCTACCTTCCTGAATAATTAAAAACACACATATATACATTATAAAACACATCACTCCTGACATCTTTGTCCTCATTCTTCGACCGTGCGATGGCACCTCAGCTTCCAGGTGTAAGGGCTGCAAGGAATGGAGTCCTTCAAGTCCTCTCTTCCCTTCACAGAGGTCCCTTCAAGACACTCTGGCTATGTAACGTGGGTAGGTGGTCAAGCTTTATTATGGCCGTCAAAACACCTACTTGCTGATCTCTTTGTTTACTCTTGAAGTCCCAATATCTCATAGTCACGCCGACTGAGTTACACGCTTTAACCGGATCTTGCAGGGATTCTCTGGATCTGGTGTAGCTTGCCAAGAATCTACTGCTGCTAGTTTAACCCTGGAGTGATGAATCCACGGAGTCACTTCAGCCACCTTTATAGCTGTAGGGGTAGACAAAAGAACAACATAAGGACCCCTCCACTTTGGCCCCAACGGTACACTGTTCCACTCCTTTATCCAAACTTGATCTCCTGGATGATAACAATGGACAGGTGGATAAATATTCACAGGTAATCTATCCTGTACCCATTTCTGTACCTCCTCCATAGTTTTACCCAACTCTACAACCTGCTGCCGGGTAATTCCTTCTCCCAACTGACTTAAATCCCCCCTTAAGTTACCAAGTACGGGAGGTGGACGCCCATACATAATTTCAAAAGGTGAAAGACCCATCCTTCTGGTAGGTGTACTACGAATGCGTAACAGAGCTATTGGCAAAAGAACATTCCATTTAAGTTGAGTTTCTTGACACATCATTGCCAATTGGTTCTTAATAGTTCTGATCATTCTTTCCACTTTTCCAGAACTCTGAGGCCTATATGCCGTATGAAGTTAACACTTAATACCGAGCATATGAGTCAGTTGTTGTAGGCACTGGTGAACAAAGGCTGGACCATTATCCGATCCTATAGAACATGGTAGTCCATATCGGGGTATTATTTCCCGTAACAGAAATCGCACAACTTCTACTGCTTTCTCTGTACGAGTAGGACATGCTTCTACCCAACCTGAGTAGGTACACACAACTACTAGTAGGTAGCGATGTCCGCCGGATTTAGGCATTACCATATAGTCTATTTGGAGATCGGACATAGGGAGTCCTCCCATATACTGGACTCCCGGTGGTTTCACTGGACCTTGCCTTGCGTTGTTCTTGGCACATATCACACATCTTCGTACAATGGCTTGAGTCAAGTTGGACAATCTTGGTATGTAGAAATGCTTCCTAAGAGATTCTTCCATACTATCTCTCCCGGAATGTGTCCCATTGTGATAATTCTGGACAATATCTACGGCTAGCGATGCTGGAATAACTATCCTTCCATCTTCTAACTGATGCCACTTATTCTCCAGGTACTTCCCAGTTTCAGTCTTTAACCACTCTTCTTCTTGAGCTGTATAAATTGGAGTCCATTGAGACAGAGGGGTTGGTATGAGAGCAGCTATACGTTCCACATACTCCTGTTTTCCTGATTCAGCGGCACGCTTGGCTGCATTATCTGCCATCCGATTTCCTTTTGTTACATCACCATCACCTTTCAGATGCGCTCGACAATGTATGATACCAACTTCTTTCGGTTCCCACACGGCTTCCAGTAGTTGTAATATCTCAGCTGCGTACTTGATTTCTTTACCCTCTGAATTCAGTAGTCCTCTTTCTTTATACAAAGCTCCATGGGCATGAGTGGTTAAAAACGCATACTTTGAGTCCGTATAGATGTTCACCCTCAATCCTTCAGCCAATTGTAACGCTCGTGTGAGTGCGATTAATTCTGCCTTCTGTGCCGATGTTCCTTTTGACAATGGCCGAGCTTCTATCACCTTGTCTATGGTTGTCACTGCATATCCTGCATAGCGAATCCCTTCTTTCACATAACTACTGCCGTCCGTATAGTACTGGACATCAGGGTTCTGGATGGGAAAATCACGAAGGTCCGGTCTACTTGAAAACACTTCATCCATCACCTCCAGGCAATCATGTTGACTCTCAGTAGGTTGTGGCAAAAGGGTAGCTGGATTCAAGGTATTAACAGTCTCTAGATGCACTCTCGGGTTTTCACATAACATAGCTTGATACTTTGTCATGCGGCTATTACTAAACCAATGATTGCCTTTATAGTCTAGCAACGTCTGTACTGCGTGCGGGACTCGCACGTAGAGTTCCTGACCCAGAGTGAGCTTATCAGCTTCGGCTACCAGCAGGGCGGCGGCAGCTACAGCTCTTAGACAAGGTGGAAGACCACTGGCCACTGCATCCAGAGTTTTGGACATATATGCAACAGGTCGTTGCCATGATCCCAAGTACTGTGTCAATACTCCCACAGCCATTCTTCTTTGCTCATGTACATATAAGTAGAATGGGCGTGTATGATCAGGTAGACCTAATGCTGGGGCGCTCATCAATGCCTTCTTCACATCTTCAAATGCCTTTTGCTGTTCGGGGGTCCACAGGAAGGGATCGTGTTCTGTACCTTTTATAGCCACATAAAGAGGTTTCGCCAATATTGCATAACTGGGAATCCATATCCTACAGAAGCCTGCTGCCCCCAAGAACTCTCGCACTTGTCTTCTATTCTTGGGTATTGGTATTTGGCATACAGCTTCTTTTCTCTCTGGCCCCATTATCATTTGACCTTGAGAGATATGGAATCCCAGATACTTGACAGTTGGCTGACACAACTGGGCTTTCTTCCTGGACACCTTGTATCCTGCCTTCCAAAGAATGTGCAGTAGATCATGTGTTGCTTGCTCACATATCTCTCTTGTAACTGCCGCTATCAACAAATCATCTATGTATTGTAATAGTACACATTCTCCTGGGATGGACTTGAAATCCAGTAAGTCTTGACTTAAAGCTGATCCAAATAGGGTAGGTGAATTCTTAAACCCTTGAGGCAATCTTGTCCAAGTCATCTGGCGTTTCGAGCCCGTTACAGCATGTTCCCATTGGAATGCAAAGATACACTGGCTTTCCGCAGCAATTCGTAGGCAAAAGAAGGCATCTTTGAGATCCAAAACTGTGAAGTAGGTAGCCCCGGCCGGAATTAAAGCAAGCAGGTTATATGGCACAACTGGATGTATACTTACTACCGCATCATTGACTGCTCTCAAGTCCTGCACAGGGCGATACTCATCTGTACCGGGCTTTTGAACAGGCAACAATGGGGTGTTCCAGGGGGAAGTACAGAATTTTAGGATACCATACCTTATGAACCTATCCAAATAAGATTGTATGTTCTTCTTGGCCTTTTGTGGAATGTGATATTGTCTCAGGCTTACTGGATAAACCCCAAGCTTTAGTTCGATACGAATTGGTGGGATATTACGAGCAAGTCCTGGTGGGTTATTCTCTGCCCACACTCCTGGTATATTGAACAAGGATTCATCACTCTTAGGGTTTTGGCTAGTCAACACTGTATAAAGTCGCCACTCTTCTTCCTTTGGTACAGATATTGTCATTATACCTGAGGGTCTATTGAACTTCAAAGATGTTGTTCCGTTAGGTAGAAATGTTATCTGTGCTTGTAATTTCGACAACAAATCACGTCCTAGCAGTTGGACTGGACATTCAGGCATATAAAGGAACTGGTGTTTCACTATGTGGCCTCCCAATGTACAGAGTTGACTTTTAAGAACCGGTTTAGCGGCACTCCTTCCAGTTGCTCCTATTACGGTGATAGTTTCCTGAAGGAGGAGCGACTAGGTCAGTCACCACCGAATGTTCAGCACCAGTGTCAATCATGAAAGAACTCCTTTTTCCCCCTATTGCTACATCGACCATAGGCTCCGCTCGGCCAAGGGGGATGGAGCCCGGTCGGTATCAATAGTCTTCCATGACTGTGTCAGCCAAACCCACAAAGTCCCTATCCTCTCTCTCTCGGGGTCTCTGCGCTGCTGGGTAATATCTATCTCCACTAACACTTCCTCTGTTATTCCCACTATTTCCTCCAGGGCCTCCTCTTCCTCTCGCTCTGCCTCTATAATTATTACTATACCCTGCCCTAGGTCTGTCTCTCTCATACTGTTCCCTCCATGGACACTCACTTCTCCAATGCCCTTCTTCCCTACAGTATGTGCATTGGTTCCTACTCAAAGGCTCCCCATTCCACTTATTCTCGCCTTTATCCGTTCCCCTATACGCTTCCTTTTCCCTTCTATCTACGCCTGCGATAGCTACCGCTAGCATATCCGCTTTCCTTCGCATCTTTCGCTCTTCCTCCTTCTTCGTCTCTGTCTCCCTATTCATATAGACCTTATTTGCTATTTCCATTAGTTGGGTTATGGACATCCCTACAAACCCTTCTAACTTCTGTAGCTTGCGCTTTATATCTCCGTAGGCTTGGCTGACAAAGGCAGAGTTAACCATTCGGGAATTCTCAGGAGCCTCTGGATTAAAGGGGGTATACAACTGGTATGCCTCCAATAATCGGTCATAAAAGGCACTGGGCGATTCATCACATTTCTGCAATACCTCAGCCGTCTTAGACATATTAATCGCCTTTTTTCCTCCGGCTTTCATGCCAACAATAATAGCGTCCCTGTATGCTTTTAAATGGGCCATATCTGCGCCATTGACATTCCACTCCGGATCAGTATTTGGATAATGTGCTGCGGCCCATGCTGCTGGGTTGGCCTGATTTTGCATACGGCCACTTCTTCCAGCGCTTTAATTGCCGCTTGGTTTATCCATGTCCTTTCTTTGTTGTTAAACAATGTCATAAGCAGTTGCTGGCAATCAGCCCAAGTGGGATTATGTGTCTGGACTATGGAGGTAAACAAATCCGTCATGGCTTGAGGTTTATCGGTGTATGAGGAGTTATGGGTCTTCCAGTTAAATAGATCAGTAGTAGTGAAGGGTACATAGACAAATACAGGATCAGCGTGTTGTAATTGTCCGTCACCGTTAATGTGTGTCGGGCCTGGTGTCAGTAGAAGAGGCATTTGATAATGTCGGAGTTGGAGGGTACCGGTCAGTTGTCGGGTTAGTATGGGGCTTTGTTTAGAAACGTCAGTTAGGGGTTCCGGTTGAGGGGTAGTAAGACGAGGGGAAGGGGACGCTTTACTGAGGGGGAGATCAGTGAGTAAAATATTCCGGGCCGGGCTAGGAGGAGCCTGACCAGTAACTAGATATGACGTCAAATCTGGATAGGTGGGGTTAACGGAGGTAGGTACCGGAAGGGGAGGGTTTAAAACAAGAGGGCTGGGCTCTAAACTAGAGGAGGGGGTAGGTGGGGACAACGGGGCAAGGGGAGTAGCGTTACCAACAGCACCTCCTCTTCCTCTTCCTGTGGAGGAGGAGTAAGGGGGCGGCATGGGGATCTCGGATTCAGGAGGCGTGTCCAAAATGGGCGTAATTACGGCCTTAGTGGACAAGCTAGTTCTGGCCACCATGAGGCGACATTGTTCCTCATGGCATACCCGGATCCATTTTGGCAAGTCATTTACGGCCTGCTTCCAACAGTCAATATACGGAAACTGGCTGTAAAGTTCAGGCCTACCTGATACAGCCACGTGTACACGCTGTACCAGATTAGGATCCATACTGCCACGTGGTGGCCATGCAGCCACCAAAGTAGGCCATTCCCTACTACATAAAGTAGTCAGGCGTGTTGGAGACATTTTTACCCCAAAATCATACACAGTGTATCCCTTTTTAAAGTTTTTGAACATACATCCTAAGGGATCCATAATCGTTGAATCTGACGCACCCATACTAACAATGAAGCGTGGTCTCCAACAGAAACCAAACAAACACACTTCCAACGGTCACACCCGTTCCCTCGGCAACAGCACCACGTGGTACAGTTACTAAGCGAAACGCACACAACAAAACACTCAGGGAATTCCCGTACACACACAGCTGTTACACCAGTCACTAAATAACTATTACTGCGCCTCTTGGCGAAACTATACAGTCACCCACGCTATAATTCCCTATATCTGAATTACCCGTCTATAACATACCCCTGTAACATCGTCTTTACAAACAGTAGTTATAGTACGGTTAGCATTGGTTAGAGTACAATTTAAAGTCACAGTTCAATTAGTAGTGGTTATGGTGTTAAACATACAACATAGACGACAGTTATTAGTAGTTATTTACAGTATCAGTAATTATACATGGTTATGGTACCGTGCGCTATAATACAGTTACACACTATTCACACTCTCGCTAGACGGCAGAGCTCACGCTATCTAGCAAGATATACACGCTACTACAACAATCTTTAACACATTTACAATTCCCAACTAATCTATTGGCCAGTACCTCGATGGACTACCTAAAACTATTTACATCCGTTTTGGTTAGCCACGCTGCCCAAGCACCACATATAGCGAACTAGAGGGCGGAATTTACAACAGCACCCTCTTAGTCTAAATACTCTATCAAAAATCTAGTGGGTTCCAAATTTACACGCCTTCCCACTTAGCCAAGATAGGTTGAGATCTAGCGGACCGAATTTACACAGACGCCACTTAGTCTCCCCGTCCCTCCGACCTAGCGAAGGTAATATACACCCTAGAACGCTAGTCTAGACAAGACACCGGTGTCCGGCTTGGGCTATTTACACAGAACCCAGCATGACTCCAAACCAAAATTAAACGGGCTGACTACAGGGCGTTTAATTACGAGCGGTGCGCCTTCGCTCCTTCCCTCCACTGGAAGGGGCAGATTCCATACACAAATAACCCCTTATGGGCCTACCGCACAATCGGTATCCAATACCCCTAGTGGGTCCACCGTCTAAAACAGTAGTCGTCTTACCTCCTCGTTCCTGAACCTGGGTTCACACTCATCGACGGGGGCACCCTAGCACTTACTACATAGAGGCCGATGATCTCCTGGACAACAGACCAGTGGCGCCGAGACGAAAGGAGGTCCACGCAGAAGTTCAGGGGTGCAGCCGTAGGGAGCGTGGGCAAAGATAGACCGTCTCACGCCTCTGCTTCTCAGCTACCGTTGAACGATGAGCTTCCCGGCCAATGCACCAAATGATACTGGAGAAATTGACGGAAGCCAAGCACAGAGAGATGGACACAGGTTTCTTCAGGAAGGAAGAGATTCTTTATTCGATTCACCGACCGGGACTCAGAGGGACTAATGTCACCAAAAAACAGCAAAGTCTGAGCCTTGATCATACAGTGTAGGTCCCTTATATAGGCATGTAGCTCCTCCCATAATCAGTTCAATCTACACATACTCTTATCCATCAACCTAATAGACTAAATTCCTGTTTGACCACATGGCTTGCCCAGCACAATGGAGGAGGGGAAATACTTGTATATCCTGTATTCCTACACTTGCTCAGTACACTGTTGATTGTATCTTAGCTACGTGTAACTGACTAACTGATACACCAACATACACATATGCCATGTGGAAATCTCGGCCTACTAAATTTAATTTCTACCGAGCTTCCACCACAATACCAAGGTACCTCTGTACCGTCTGAGATGGATGAGAGTCCGCGGTATGAGGTTGAACGGTGGGAATGCATAATGCCTTGTCTGTGGCCATACTTGTATGAATGCATCGGTCGCTAGAGCCGCCGGGTCTGGTCTCCAGCTGTAGAACCTCGGAAGTTGTGTGTTCAACCGAGAAGCAAATAGGTCAATGTCCAGTTGACCCCACAGTGCTTGTAGCTGAAGATAAATCTGTCTGTGCAGCTTCCAAGTCCCTGAGGTATCTGGAGTTCCAATCCGCCGTGGAGTTGTCCAGCCCCGGAATGTGTTCCGCAATCACGGAGATATTGTTGTAGAGACAGAAGTGCCAAAATTCTTTGGCGAGGAGGGCCAATATCTTTGATTTCGCGCCCCCTAGATAGTTTATGTATCTCACCGCTGACACATTGTCCATTTTGAGTAGGACACAGCAAGTAATGTTGGTGGGTGTAAGGCTGCGGGTGGCGAATGACCCCGCCAAGAGTTCTAAGCAGTTGATGTGGAGCCATGTTTCTTGTTCTGACCATCTGCCCCTGGTAGAAATATCTCCACAGCGTGCGCCCCAGCCGTATGAGCTGGCGTCCGACTCTATAATCAAGTCTGGTGTTGCTCCGAATATCGCTCTGCCATTCCAGGCTTCCATGTGGGCGAGCCACCAAACTAGTTCCCCTCTGGACTCCATTTCCTTCCTTGCCATGTAAAATGCAAGAAGTCTCTGTAGTCTTCCGCAATGGGAATTGTCGGATATGCGTCCCGCAGGTCTAACTTGACCATCCAGTCCGCTGGTAGAAGTAAATCCCTGGGGCAGTGAATGCCCTCCATTTTTAAGTGTCTGTATTGGATGAACTCATTGAGCTGGCGAAGATTTATCACTGGGCGTACTCCGCCTCCTTTCTTTGGCACTAGGAAAAGAGTGCTCGTGAATCCCTGCTGGCTTAACGGAATCTCTTGGATCGCTTTTGGCGACTAGATCTGAAATCTCTAGGGTAATCAGTATGGCCTGATCGTGGAGTAGCAATAGTTCTCTTGGGGCCATGGGCTGTATGGCAGTGGTTACTAGATCTAAATGGTAACCCTGTACTGTCTGAAGATCCCACTGGTCTGATGTAATCAGATGCCATACATGGAGAAAACTGGCCAATCTTCCACCCACCTTTATCTGGGGGGAAGGAGGAATAATTACACTTACCATAGGCCCGATGCAGCTCCTCTCGATATCCGTGGCTGCCATGGTCTTCCTCTGTATGGGAAGAACGGGGATGGTCTGTATTCCGGTGTATATCTCGGGAATTGGTGGGAACCTCTGGGGGCTCTAGATTGACCCCGATAGCCTCGGCCGGGTGGACGGTTCCTGGATCTCCCGGCCCCTCCAAAAACCTTGGGTGCGAACACCCTCTTTAGATTGGCATGTGCCTTATCAATAGCTGTAAACGTTTTAACGTATGTACCCAGATCTCTTACAAACGAGTCTCCAAATAACATGCCCTTTGCAGCTGGGCCAGGCTCAGTAACTGACATGTATATCAACTTAGGATCCATTTTTAATAATATTGCCTTACGGCATTCAGACGCCATGGCCGTGTTGGCGTTACCCAACAGGCAAATCAGGCGCTGAACTCATCCTATAGCCACGTCGAAGTCCATGGCAGATTCTCCCACCTTAGCGGATTCTAACAGCTCATAGAGATTAGTAGTTGGGCTAGTTGTTTCTAAGAGCTTGTCCTGACAGTTTTTAAGTGCAAACTCCAGGCCCTTTTTGGGTTTGCATCCTGACTTTCCCAAAAATTGGGCAATCTTGGGGTCTACTTCTGGGGTTTTACAGGCCTCATCAGGCACAATAGGACGGGGGCATTCCGCTCTGAGTTTTTGGCGTCCCTCCTTTGATAGGGGTGTGCGCATACACCACGCTAGACAACGTGCTATATGTGTGGGTGGCTCCCACTCCGCAGAACGCGGGTAGCGCAAGTCTTCCAGGTCGAACAGGGGTTGGCCCTGAGGGTCCCGGAGACCTGCCCCCGCACCCTCCAGAGTAGCGTCCGACACAAGCGCTGTGGAAGTCAGATCCTCCCGGGCTTCGAAAACAGGTCCATCTGCCTCGGACTCCGCCTCATCGCACTCGTGCCCGTTTCCAAGATCTGACCGCTTTTGCCCGGCCAGAGGCTCTTTTGTGCGGCTGTAACGCGCCATCCTTGATCGCCAAGGGCAGATCAGTCATAATAGGCATAGCCTTATCAGTGGAGTAAGAGCTGAGGTGCTTCGTTTTATTTTTTGCCTTGCGGGACACAGCGTCCGCGGTGGCGGATGGGGTATGCACCACGGAGGTAGCCATGTGTGCGCTATGGGTTTGGGATAGCGCTTGCGTGAGAGTTTGGGAGAATGAAGCTGACATAGCCCCCATGGCGGAGGACAGCGCTTTATTTATAGATGCAGCCATGGTAGTGTCCAGTATATTCTGGAATTCCCTAGAGACCATTAAGGCTGCATCATCAGTTGTGGGGTTTTGAAATGGGTCCACAGTGGGTAACCCAGACCCTTCAGTATTATCAGTCCTGGACTGCATATTGGTATAGTCAGGTGGTAGAGACAAAGTGTAGGGGGAAAAGCTGAAAAGCAGCTAGACACTGTAAAGAAAACTGGTCAGGGGAATTAAATAAATAGGGTTGATTAACCCACACTACAATCGAATTGAACTGAATACTGAACTAAACAGTGAAACACAATGATGAAAAGGATTACATTATTATTATTATTATTATTATTATTATAATAATGAATTCAATCTGGTGTATACCCTGCCGGAGGAGCTTGGAGCCGTCAGCCAACGATGGAAGGCAAGAAATCCCACAGAGATTTACCGCCAATCCGCGCTTTCAGCAGGGAAAGCGTGCCAACGGCCGTATCCGGCTCCTCCCCTCACAATGGCCGCGAGCTCTGTGCGGGGAAAAACTCAGCCGCACAGAGAGAAAGAAAAACTCCCGCGGCTAATAAAACAAGCCCGGCGGCTCTCCCGTGAAAGGGGAATGCGGAATGCGGTCGGGAGCCGCGAAGCAAGGGAACAGGAGGTAGAGAGTTATGGGGAAAAAATCCCCAGGGGGTCCCTAAAATCACCGGTATCTTAGTGAGGGTGGTCTGGATATACACCAAGTACAGAAATAGCGGTAAAACAGAATAATAAACTATAATAAATTACCATATAGATCAATATAATATACAGTGAGAAAATGTTTTGTACTTAACGCTGAGGGAGCAGCAAGAAAGAGGAGGAGTGACAGATGACAGCCCCTTTTTCATATGGACACTGTGACATTATTGGTTGCCACTGTTTCTAGGCAGATTTAAATGTTAATGTTTACGTTTTTCGTATTTCTCTCAAAATTTCTTGCTGCTGAGGGAATAAATAAGAAAGAGATTGCATATATACTCGCCTCCGTGTCTGTAACAAAATCACCCTGGCTCTCAGCCGTTCGGCTCAAATCACACAAACCCATAGCTACCACAGGGTTCGTTACAGTCTTCATGCAAAAATTATATATTGGTCCATTACTTTAGTCCTTGATGCACAAAATAATTCCCAGATTTTACTATTAACATGACGTAAAATCTGGGAATTTTATTAATGACACGGAAGCTCATATTATGCAGGTTCAAAGTTGAGCTATCACCCAAGAGGAAATATGCTCAATCGGATGGAAATAGAAATTACGAAATGTAGAGTCCTTAGACCTATCTGCAGCTTTCATAATGTCCTCCAGTCAGCAAACCCACGACAGAAGCTTTGGAAGCCATGGCACCCCTGATGGAGTGTGCTGAAAACAGGGATGAATCCACTCCCGCCAGCGCCAGTACATCACGTATCCAACGAGCTAGTGAAATGGTAGACACCGGGAGATGCGGTCTCCGAAATGAAGTGAAGAGCTGGTGATGTCCATGGGGATGAATGGAGCGTGTTCGTTCCAAATAGGATTTTACACACAAAACTGGGCACAGTGCAGGCTTATCCGGAAATCCTGGATAAAGTACAGATTTAGTAGAAGACTTCATCCTGCGTGTAATATCGAAAGACACTCCCTCGGGAAGGAAAACCAGAGCATCCCAGTCCAACGCTCTTACATCCGACACACGCTTGCATGCTCTCAGGCAAAGTAGCATGAGTAGCTTCCATGAGAGTTGTTTAAGAGATAACGTATCATATGGAAACCAACTTTCCAACAGACGTAACACCAAATTGACGTCCCAGAATGAGGTATATCTTGCCCAAGGAGGTCTTGAAAACGGTATTCCTTTTAATAATCTACAGACTACCAATCTACAGACTAGCGGGTGTCTCCCGATAGGGGATCCATCAATGCCACAATTTCCAGCGGATATCCCAGATCGGGAAACGTTCACCGTCCTATTGGCCTTTCCTGCATCGAAGATTGAAGAACCATATTCAGAAGGGCAGTAGCTGTATCCAGTGATCGTTCCAAGCACCAGCTAGCCCAAGATCGCCATGCAGTCCGGTAGGCCGGTCTTGTGCCTGGGGCCCAAGCGTTCTTGAGGAGTCGGAGAGTAGATTGTGGAACGCCAGGGATAGTCCAGGTACTCCTGAAACTAACCAAGCCACGAGTTGGAGATTACCTTGATCCACCAACTTGTGCGACTTTCCATCTGGGTCTGTCAGGAGCCAGGGCATGGTCGGGATTAAACGTGGGAAATCCAGAGACATCTCCAGATGGCGCAGGAACCATGATGGTGTGACAATTACCAGAGAGCACATGTGCCTGCATAGGTATGTCAGGGTCCGAGGAATCAGGCTGAACGGTGGAAACGCATAGAGCCACTTGTCCGGCCATATCTGCAGGAATGCATCCACCACCAGCGTGTTTGGGTCCGGTCTCCAGCTGTAGTAACGAGTCAGCTGGGAGTTCAGTCTGGAGGCAAATAGATTGATATCTAGTAGGCCCCACAGGCGCTCAATTGTCTGAAAGACTGAATCATGTAGATGCCAATCTCCTGCGTCCCGAAGATATCTCGAATTCCAGTCCGCCCATGAGTTGTCTAATCTGAATATCTTCCGCTATGACCGAAACATTGTTGAGAAGGCAAAACTGCCTGAAGTCTTTCTGCAGATTCGCCAATAGTTTCGACTTCATGCCCCCTAAGCGATTGATATAGCTCACTGGCGAAACGTTGTGCATCTTGAGCAGGATGCAGCATTTCGCCTGGTTGGGCGCCAGGCTGCGGATGGCAAAGGACGCCGCTAGCAATTCGAGTCCGTTGATGTGCATCGAAGATTTCTCCGCTGTCCATCTGCCTCTGGGAGAGATATTGCCGCAGCACGCACCGCAGCCGTGTACGCTGGCATCTGACTTGATAACCATGTTGGGTGTAGTCCTGCTGATTGTCCGGCCAATCCATGCCTCCATGTGGGCAAGCCACCATTACAATTCCTCCTGAGCGTCAGAATCTAGAGTGAGGCGTGACTCGTAGGAGTGGTCTAGCCTCAGGGAAGAACCTTTGATCCTTTGAAGTGCTCGGTAGTGAAGTGGTCCCGGGAATATCGCCTGGATGGAAGAGGCGAGTAGACCTATCATCCTTGCAAGCTGTCGTAACGACAAGTCCCGAGCTCGAAGAGTACGTTTGATCTCTTTCCTTATGGTTCTGAGCTTGGTATCTGGAAGATAGAGGAACTGGGTGACAGAGTCCACGTCGAATCCCAGAAACTCTATCGTCTGAGTTTGGTGTAGAATAAACTTTTCCCAGTTGATGAGAAAGCCCAGGTCTTGTAAAAGTTGTACCGTCCATCACAGGTGAGTACGTAGACGATCTGGTGAGTGCAACATGATGAGGATGTTGTCCAGATAAAGGATCAGGCGTACCCCTCGTTCTCGTAGGAATGACACCACTGGTTTCATCAGTTTGGTGAAGCACCATGGAGCAGAAGAGAGTCCGAATGGAAGACAGGTAAACAGGTAAAGAGACATGTTTACCTGCTAATGTAAGGGATGAACTTGACGCTAGAAAATTTTAAAATAGCCTCCGTTCTTCCTAATCTTATAAGAAAATGAGCTGATATGGTCATTGTCTATTGTCAGTGCTATGCCACTGAAAAATCTTTTTACTACTGCACCAATAATGGTTCATTAAGACCCACTTAATCTTTGTTTCTATCTTGTTGAGGAAATCATTATAGTCTGCATGCATTTAGCTTGATAACATAGAGTTACTGTCGGCCACCCTTCATTCTTTATTACATTAGCTGGAGGAGGCTACCATTGCTGCCTACAGCGTGACATACCACAAGAATCTCTAATAATATCCCTGTGGTAGTAGACAAATTCTCAGAAACAAACACTTCAATTTCCACCACATGTTCTGTACTGCTGTGGAACTGGCTAATAGACGCTTTACTTAGTCTTTCTGCTTGTGTCCGACTTAGGTAATGCTTTTGCTTATCAATGACATTGTATTGTTCATCTCTATGGCACATCATCTTGTGTGTGTTAGTCCTTAAGCAATATGAGCTTTTATTCACCAAAATCTTTTTGGTGAAAATTTTAACTGTAGCTGAATGTTTCCAAGTTAGCTATTTTTTTGCCTAGCTTTACTTTAACTTTCATTTCAATTCTTTATATTTATTTTCATATATTTATATGTATGGTAAGCAATATTTGTATAAATAAAATGAGACCGGACAATAAACACAGATTTTTAATTACTTTTCAATGGGCTTGACCATGGTGTTTATTCAAAGCTTAAGGGACTTACAACTATAATTTCAAAACCACAACCACATAACATAAACTTTAACATTTTGCTGTTTAGTGAATGAGTGAGTGCGCTTGATCTTGTATGTTGTATGAATTGGGACCGCAATCCTCTGACCCAGTCAGCGGAGGCAGGCGAAACGCGTCACGCATACGTTACGAGAGAGGCGGACCCGGAAGTGATCACGTGATCGGGACGGACAAAACCAGGAAGTGACTTTGTATTTGCTGTTTACATGCTTTTATGTGGGTAGCTATGTCAGCATAACCCACCATTCGCAAAAGTAAGAGTTTTTAACCGATGATTTTTAATAAATTGTCTTTGATACTATTCAATTGGAGGTCCTGCCTCTCTCTGTCCTATATTGCACAGCTTTATCGTTTTTCCAGTGAGCTTGGAGCCCAATCAGTGTGGGAATCTTCCCTCTCAAGTGGAGCATTGCAAACCCAGAGCCTGGGGTGATAGGGCTCTGGTAAATCTAAGTTTAAATTAACTCAGTTATATACAATAACCTTCATGAAAAGGCCAACATCGTTCTTTTTAATATATATACTCTCTCCCATTATGCTAGAAATGTCAACCTTAGGTGGGCCGGGCCTGATCGCCATGCAGAACAGCCACATGAAACAACAGCTCCTGCAATCAGGAGAAATTTAAGCAAAATCAAAGCTAACCTAGTACACTCCTGACGGCCAGAGAACGCGGTCCGATACACGAAGGGGTCCTGGACCTGAGGAGAGGCTTGCGCTCCCTGTTTTAGTCCCTCAGAAAGACCTATGTCGTCCGCATAGGATGAGGCCTACTTAGGCGGTGAGCGGGGTAGATGGCCGTTGCCCCGCTATCCCGCCCGACTGTGTCGCACCAGACCCCTACAAGTTCATGGAGCGGGCCCCGCCTCCCCCCCTTGGGCCAGTGGGGGTTATCCTGGTCCGTGCCCCGAGACCCCGGCGATAGCAGTGAACCTGCGGCAAAGAACTGCCACCACATTATGGATAAGGCCCGGAGCCGCGTGTAAAATGGCGGCAAACTCAACGCTAAATACTCATACCCAGAGGCATGTGGACTCTCCCTCTTGACTGGCCACACTCCCCACAGAGCCCTGGTGGAGACCGACACCGCAGTCGGAGAGACTCGATCAGATGGGGCTCTGATCTGTGCCCACTCGATATCCGCCGGAACGTAACCGCTAAAAGTCCGGGCCCACAGGCGGCGAGTGGAATGGAGATGGCGACAGACCTGCGAACGAGGCTCAGAGGTAGCCCATAACGCTCACCACCAAAGAACCTACCTTCGGGCTGGCCCGACAAGAGGCGATACTCCACGGAGGGACTCCAGCCTGATCCGCCTTCACAACAAGGCCATAACACCTGATGACAGCCTCTCCACAAGGGGGCGACAGCTCACACTAACTCTCCATCTTGCAGTCAGAACCCACGGACGCAGCAGCCTACAGCTAGAGGTGAAAACTCACGGCGGGTTCCTGAGATATCTGCCACTGCCACGCTGCAACAGTTAACTCCATGCAGAGTCTTGACCTTTGCTCTGGATCCTCTTTTTCTTAATATTGCCGTCTGTTGTCTGTACTACACGCTTGCCTTCCCCCATTAGCCCTAGTTCAACCTGGGGGGCAGGGGTCCTCTGCTCACCCAGCTTGCTATGTAGATGGGGAGGTCCCTGGGGCACAATAATCTGCTGTAACTACCAACCGTTTATCATAATTTTATGTCAGGACAGGAGGCTTCATATTGCTTTACCTTCTTTACTGAAAACCTCCAGCAGCAAAGAAACAGTTAACAAAACTTTTCAAAACAACCAATCAGAACAAACAGGCATCAGTATAAAACCACTGGAACAGACCCTCCCACTTCCTCTTTCTTTGCTGCTGCCTCCAGGTGAGCACTCACCAACTCAGAGTTGTGTCTGCTCTGGGTTGTATTCTCTTGATTTGGTACTTTGCACTGTTTGATTTTATTGTGATTTTATTCTGACTTGGGGCTACTGAGGTGGACCCTGCTGCCCCACCTCGGGGTCCTGAGAGTGGGGGTTGTTGTTTTTTCCGGCCTGCCCCTTACTCTGGGTTTCCCCTGGGGCTCCCCTCAGACCATCCGCCTTGCGGTTCGGTCCGGCGGTACCTCTCGGTTTTCCCGCCTCTCCCTCCCTACCCCCCTCTCCCTACACCTGTCTGCGGTCTCCGACCGCGTTTCTCACCGCGACCTCCCTCGCGCAGCCGTCCGCGAGGTAGGCCGCACTCGTTTTGCGACCGGGGCGGCCATTTTGTTGGAGCCGCGGCGGCCATCTTGCCGGAGCCGCGTGGTCTCCGGGCGCCCTCTCTTACACCGGACCTCGGTCCCCCTCAGCCCCCCTGTCCCTGGTATGTTACCTCCACGGTCTCTGCACCCCTGGTGGTTGTGACTTCACAGCTGACCGGGGTGTGCAGACTGCTGCATGTAAAACACTCCATGTACTGTTTTTCCTGTCCTGTGCCTGTTACACTGTATGCTGCAACTGTGGTTTTTCCTTCCCTAACAGGTGGCTTTTCTTCCCCAGGTGCCCCTTATAGCCTGCCATTATAGGGGTGACCCCCCTTTCTATATTATTGGAACTCAGTCCCTGCCTAATTTGCCCTATACTGGGCTATCCTACCGTGCTGTAGCACTGTTTTGGGATGGGTGACCCCCTCCCTATTGTCCTTTTGTCTGGAACCTGGGCATATACTGAGGGTGACCCCCTCCTATTGCATTATATATGCTAGTGCTTGCTGGGTGACCCCCTCTTGCACGCTGGGTGACCGCCAGCTGGCCATATTGAGGTACCACACTGATTGTGCCTTTCCTCTGTTTCAGTGATATTAAACATGGCTGAAGAATCTGGCTCCCACGCCCCTGAAGCCCTCCAGGCATGGCTATACACCGCCTTGGCGGATTCTTTGCCCAAGGCTCTTGCGGCCTTCCACGGGGACGCCTTGCCCACACCTACGGGTTCCACACCCGGTCCTGCTGGCGCACAGGACTCCGACTCTGGGGGTTCCCTGCGCTCAGCGGACGTATGCACCATACGGAAGAGGCCTTGGAAAGCCCCTGGCCCCCCCCACAGACAAAGGCAAGATGCCCACCAAGTTGGCCAGACTGGGTGCCGAATCGGACGACCACCCTGACATAGGGGCGCTCACTGGGGAACCAGAATTCGATACCCTCGATACCCACGTCACCTGGCGAAGACGCCCCTGGCCACTCTTCACGATATGTACGAGAGACAGTGCTGAGCTCTCCACGACAGGGCTCGCTGAAAGCCTCTACCGCCCACGCCGACGACCCTGGCGAAATCTTGGACCCCTCGGGCCTACCGCTCTTCGACCCACGTCTCCTGAAGCACCCTCGCTCGGCAGAGTGGACTCCCCCGGACCACATCGCAGAATTCCTCCGCTACTGGCTACGTCGACCGTTGGATAAAGAGGTCAGGGCGAAGCTCCGGGCCGAATGCCCGCGCCCAACGCTGCCAGACAAGGTAGCTAATACACCTGACTTTGATCCGGTTTTCGCTACCTTTTTGAATAGGTCGGGGAAGGACCCCCGCAAGGGCCTGGAACAGGGCTTGCGCTCCACCCAAGACAAGCTCCTCGACATCAGCGGCCCGCTGACCCAGATTTTCCTCATGGCCGACGACACTCTACAAGGCGGACCAGCGGTTGACGCATACCTCCTCCGCGAGTGGGCAATTTGCCTCCTGGGGAATGCCAATGTGGCGATGAACTCAGAACGCCGTAAAGCGGCACTCTATAAACTGGATGGGAAATTGACCGACCTAGCCCCCAAAGAACTGGGCCCGGAGGCCAAAGGCCTACTGTTCGGTGACGCCTTCATGAAGGAACTGAACCGGCACGTGTCCATCTACACGTCTCTGAATAAGGCGCAACAATCCCTCCGCAGAGTTTTCCGTGCAGGGGATCGTTTTTCCTCCAGAGCTGGTCGGCAGACGGGTCGCGCCACCAGCAGAGCTGCCTTCATGGGCAACAGGCCCCGCATTTCGGAGTCCTTCTCCTCCTCCTCCCGGTACCAGTACCGTCCTTTGTTCTCCCGAGGATCAACCAGAGGCCGGGGAGCCTCCTCCACACGGGCGAGATACGCCTCAGGTAAGAGTCTTACCTTATTTACCACACTTACCCATTGCGGGCAGACTGTCTCACTTTTCTCCGCAGTGGGGGGCCATCACGGGAGACCCGTGGGTTCTGCAAACCGTGTCCGGCTTCAGGATCGACTTTGTGTCAACCCCGATCCAGACCTCTGCCCCACGGCCTATCCATATGGACAGAGAGGCGTCCGCTCTGGTCCATTCAGAAATTCACGCCCTGATGGGCAAGGGAGCGGTGGAGAGGGTGCCGGGCCCGCCTCGCTTCCTGAGCAATATCTTCCTGGTAAGGAAGAAATCAGGGGACTTCCGCCCTGTAATCAACCTACGCGCCCTCAATGGATATGTCGTCTACCGACATTTCAAGATGGAAGGCATCCATCTCCTCAGGGATCTGCTTCGCGAGAACGACTGGTTCACGCGCTTAGACCTGAAGGACGCGTACCTCACGGTCCCTGTCCACCAGGAGGACAGGTGCTTTCTCCAGTTCATTTGGCAGAAGCGCGTGTGGCAGTTCACGTGCCTCCCATTCGGCCTCAGCTCGGCTCCCTGGTGTTTCACCAAGCTGCTGAAACCGGTCATGTCGACGCTGAGGGCCAGGGGGATCAGATCGATCGTCTATCTGGACGATATCCTGTTGAAGGCACAAGATCCCGACATCCTACGCCAGCAGACGGCTTTCACTACCCGCCTGCTCCAGGACTTAGGTTTCGTCATCAATGTGGAGAAGTCGGAACTGACCCCCTCTCAATCGGTCCAGTTTCTCGGGTTCGTCGTGGACTCGGTTCAGACTCTACTCCGCCTCCCAGTATCCAAGGTGGCTGCCATCAGGAAGGACATCAGACGCCTACTTCGCAATCCGAGAATCACCATGCGGGACCTGGCCAGGACCATAGGACTACTCTCGTCCTCCATTCAGGCCATCTTCCCGGGCCCCCTGCATTATCGGGCCCTCCAACGTCTGAAGACTCGTTACCTTCGGTCGTCCACCTCCTACGGCCAGATTGTGTCGCTGTCGGACGAAGCCCGCCTGGAACTGCACTGGTGGCTTCGACACATGGAGGCGTGGAACGGCAGGGCAATCTTCGGGACAAAACCGGACTTCGTCCTGGAATCGGACGCCAGCTGCCTAGGCTGGGGCGCTACTTGCGATGGCGTGGCGACAGGTGGTCTCTGGACCCCGGACGAAAAAGCCCTCCACATCAACTGCCTGGAGCTGATTGCGGGGATGTTCGCCATTCGCAGTTTCACCAAAGGGATGAGTCATTGCTCCCTACTTCTTCGCATGGACAACGTCTCAGCTGTCCGATACATAAATCGACTGGGAGGTTCCCGATCCAAACTGCTGTCAGACCTCACGAAGGATCTGTACCAATATTATCTGGACAGAAAGCTGTCGATCGTTGCAGAATACCTTCTGGGACAGGACAACCTCGTTGCGGACTGGTTCTCCCGCCACTGGAGGGACTCCAGCGACTGGCGACTGCAACCTCGGGTGTTTCAGAAGTTGGACCTCGTGCGTGGCCCCCTCCATCTGGACCTATTCGCATCCAGGGCGAACCGACAGACGTAACTATTCTTAAGCTGGCTCCCGGATCCCCTCAGCATGGCGGTGGACGCATTCCTTCAATCATGGCCCCCTTCAGGGGCATATGCGTTTCCCCCCTTCTCCATGATCCTTCGGACGCTACATCGCCTCAAGCTTCTGAAGGTGTCGATCGTACTGGTGACACCTCTCTGGAGAAGTCAACCATGGTTCCCTCTCCTACTAGAACTATCGTGCAGGGATCCGCTGGTGCTACCAGCCTCCAGATTTCTCCTCGAGGACCCAATGGGGAACCCACACCCGTTGATGTTGGAAGATCGTCTAACCCTGGTGGCCTGGACCATTTCCGGGGATCTTGGGATGTGTCGGGACTATCGGCTACAGCTAGAGAATTACTCTGGGACTCTTGGGCCCCTGGCACCAGAAGATCATATTTACACGCCTGGCGCTCCTGGCATGGCTGGTGTTTGGAGAGACGTCTGGATCCCTTTACGGCCCCTGTTCTAGCCGTCTTGAACTTCCTGGCGGAACTGTTTTCGCAAGGTAAGTCTTATAGGACTATCAATGTTTTCCGCTCAGCTATCTCGGCGGCCCATGTCCCTTTCCAGGGCTCTGGTGTTGGTAGGGAACCCTCGGTCTGCAGACTACTCCAAGGTGTGAGGCTTTCGAGACCCCCTGCTTCTCGCTACTCCTCGTTCTGGGATGTATCGATCGTATTACGCTTCCTCGAGGAATGGCCTGATAACGGGGATCTTTCCTTACGCCAGCTTTCAGCCAAGCTGGCTCTCCTACTATGCCTCGTATCCTTTCGTCGGGTCTCGGATGTCCGTGCCTTTGACGTAGAATCCTTTTCGTTCTCCCCAGATGGTGTCTCTGTCTCTATTTCCCGCAGGACGAAATCTAATTCGTCTTCAGTGTCTTATCCCTACTTTCCCGATAGACCACGTCTCTGCGTGGCACGCTGTTTACGGACATATATATCCGTGACCTCGTTGTGTCGGCCCTCCGCCCATGGTCAGCTATTGATTTCCTATGTTCGACCGTTCGGGGCGGTGTCTGCACCCACGATCGCTCGTTGGATTCGATGGCTCCTCTCATCGGCGGGCGTGGCGAGTTCTTTTGGGGCTCACTCGGTTCGGGGTGCTGCAGCGTCAGCAGCTCTTGAAGCCGGTGGGTCTCTCGGGGATATTCTCAACGCTGCGGACTGGTCTAGGGAATCGACTTTTCGTACTTTTTATTTTCGTCCGCGCCCGCATGTTTCTTTTGTTTTTATGTCTGGACGTTAAAATTGCAATATGAAGCCTCCTGTCCTGACATAAAATTAGGGATTATTCTAGCCTCGGTGAGGGAATAATCTAAATTTTATTAAAGACAGGAGGCGAATATTTCCCACCCTTATGGTTTTTCCCCACCCTTATATGGGAGTGGTTTTGGCTTTATGTTAATCTAGGTTTCGATGTACACAACATTATGTATGGTCCGAATTGTATTTAATAAACATTTGGTGTCTACTATTGGCGTTCAGTGTCGAATTATTTATCAGTTTGCGGTCTTTTTTTGCACTGCTCGTATAGGATATGACATCCTGCTATGACAGTTTACTTTCACGATGTTTCTTTTCTTTTCAGTGTGACATAACTTGCTCCGAACATGACGTTTTTTCATCTAAGCGGACCGGATACAATTTTCGTTTGGTCTTCATGCTCTCCTGCTCGACCTCATCAAAGAAAGAGGAAGTGGGAGGGTCTGTTCCAGTGGTTTTATACTGATGCCTGTTTGTTCTGATTGGTTGTTTTGAAAAGTTTTGTTAACTGTTTCTTTGCTGCTGGAGGTTTTCAGTAAAGAAGGTAAAGCAATATTCGCCTCCTGTCTTTAATAAAATTTAGATTACTCCCTCACCGAGGCTAGAATAATCCCTAATTACCTGAAAGCTTGCTGATAATCTATGAGCCTGCCTGAAGTTTTCTATCAATCAGTCTCTTGAATCGTATAATCTGTCTTGTAATAGGGCAGGTCCTCTAGGCATGTATGCATACTAACATAAACAGTGCAGAATACGTGATATGATGTAAACCACTTCAAGACTAATCGCGCTGCTTTCATGCGACGTAGCTAAATAGTCACTAATCATATTCTATACACAATCTGATAGAAAGTTACTGTTATAAATCTGTTAAATATATAAAATTGTGCTCGTTATCCCACTGCTCCTAATGTACTGCTTGACAAGATGCTCGAGGAATGCTGTTGGGGCACCAAGAGCTTGTATGTACTAATCACCATGCACACCAAAATAAAGAATTAAAAAAAAAAAAAGAAATGTCAACCTTAGCAGCTGGTGTGACTGCCACCCTTTGAGGCAAGAGCAGATTCAGCCAACCTCCTGATAACCCATCTATATGAAGATTGAACCCCAAGTTTTTGCCTTTAAATCTAATTGAAGGTAACCACACTAAACCTCCCCTGTCATATGCCTAAAGTAGATCGCCTAAATCAGTATCCCCCAAACCACACCCCATGACCCAGCAACAGCCCAGGTCTCGTCTGCATCCATATTGGAACAATATGGTGGACCATGAGAGGACCGGCCCGGGAACCACTGCTCTAAATGTAGAAAAAAAATCAGCTTCTTTAGTACCAGAAAACTTTGACATTTCAAGCAATTAAAAAACTAATTCAGCTCTACCTACATCAGCTTGACTTTTTCTCTCACACCACATCTGAGAAAATACAAAAGCTTAAAACCAATTATTATAATTACTCAACATCAAAAAATTTTTTAAAAACTTTTATCTTTAACATTTTTTTTTTGTTTAATAAATTGAATCCTAACTTTGAACATTAAGATGGCAGAGCTTTTTTTTTTTTTCCAACTGCTATTCCCACTATCCCAAGCCTGCGCTGGACTAGATTTTTTTTTTTTTTTTACCTTTGCTAAATTTCCATTAATCCTATCTACTTCAGCAAATTTCTATTATTTCTTACTCACCACCTGAAGCAGCTGCACTGCCTTGCACCTAATTTTTTTCAGGACTGGCATATCATCCAGATGACTGTTATTCCCATCATCCATTTGTCTTCTATTCTCCTAAGGACTTCTTCAGCCAGGCCCCTCTACTCTACCCTGACCTATAACAGATCCAAGGGGAGAAGGGGAGGCTCCATTACACCTGTTCTTCTTTACAATTGCCGTTCCTTTAAATTCTGCAGCTTTTGTCTGCGTTGCTGTGTACTTTTTCTTCCTTCCATGAGGGCGCATATTTACCGCCAAGGACGTCAAGCAACCAGGCGGTAACTCCAGTCGTCAGGAATACTCTTCATTGGAAGATGCTGAAGTCTCTGGAGCCGGATATAAACAAGCTCTCCACCAGCGATTCAAGTCTTCTACATTAAATCTTCTGAAACCCTGAAGCATGATGAGCTAGGTACGTTTCCAAGAGTTCGTCCGCGCCGCTCCTGCTTCAGTACATTCTGACAGGATTAAACTTGTGCTGCTGCTTTTTATACTGTCCCAGTTTCCCGCTCTTTTGCTGCTTGTGACCTTCAGCCAATCACAGACCAGCTCCAGCCCCCAGAAACAGCTGTGTCATCAATTCTGTTCAGATACCTGTCTAACTGACCAACTGCCACAAAATGTAAAACTTCCTCACATTCAAATCACAGACAACGCAGGTTAACTCCTTCACTGCCACCACACTTACATGCCACAGTGCTGCATGCCTGTGGCTTCTGTATGTTATATTTATATACTGTTCTTTATATTAATTAAATAAAATAACTGGCAAAACATTTTTACTTTACTTACTTTGAGAAAAACAAGCCCTTACATGAATCTGTGCAATATGCAGTAAGTTGTCAAAAATAATTTAATTTGGTGAAAACATGAATGAAACTGCATAGCAAAGTAAAATAATTAGTTCATTGTAGATGTGTTTCATGAATGAAGCTACTTATGCTCAGTCATGTGCATGTCTGTGGTACAGATTCTCTCATAGAAATCTATACGACTTACAAGTCACTTAAGCAACTCAGTGAAGCTATAAAGAATAAAAGACAGTATGTGAGTGCTGTTTTATAACAAGTGCTAGAAATATATATTTATATAATATATAAACATTTGGCTGTACCGGCACTATATATATACATATACTTATATCCATAAGCACAGAGACAGCACTATTTTCCCATCATGCCATGTTTTATCATGTATTTTTATGTATTTTCCATTTTACGTGATATTTTATACTTGTTAGTGTTTTGTGGTTGGAGCTGGGTGGGGGTTATTGTTAGTTTTAGGGCTAGCAGTCTTTTAATGATACTAGGCATGAAAAGAAACACATTGAACTTTATTTAGAAATCCACCACATATCCTGCAAATCACTTGGTTTGTTAGGCATGAACAGGTCTATGGTAGTAGTTTGTTTGGGTCTTCTGATGCCCAACATATTCTGATTCTACATTCAAAGTCCCTGCAGTTTGACTAGATGCTGATTTCAAAGGAGGATAAGGAATTCCCTGTGTGTGAGTGTGTGAGTGTGTGTGTGTATGTGTCAGTATATGTAACTGTGTGTGTCACTGTGTGTGTGCCAGTATGGATCACTGTGTTTGTGTGTCAGTATGCATCATTATGTTTGTCTCAGTATGGATCACTGTGTGTTTGTCAGTATGGATCTTTGTACACCAGTGTCTGTTAATGACTGTATGTGAGTGTGTATGTGTGGGCTTCAGTACGTGCCAGTGTGTTCCAGTGAGAATCCATTAATCAGAAATCTGTGTGTATGTCTATATATGTTTTTCTTTAAAATGACATATTGAATTAAAATAAATAAATATAGACTTGCTTTATCTATGTGATTTGTGGAAACATAGCATGTGTCGGCAGATAAGAACCATTCGGCCCATCTAGTCTGCCCAATTTTCTAAATACTTTCATTAGTCCCTGGCCTTATCTTATAGTTAGGATAGCCTTATGCCTATCCCACGCATGCTTAAACTCCTTTACTGTGTTAACCTCTACCACTTCAGCTGGAAGGCTATTCCATGCATCCACTACCCTCTCAGTAAAGTAATACTTCCTGATATTATTTTTAAACCTTTGCCCCTCTAATTTAAGATTATGTCCTCTTGTTGTGGTAGTTTTTCTTCTTTTAAATATAGTCTCCTCCTTTATTGTGTTGATTCCCTTTATGTATTTAACTGTATCTATCATATCCCCCCTGTCTCGTCTTTCCTCCAAGCTATACATGTTAAGATCCTTTAACCTTTCCTGGTAAGTTTTATCCTGCAATCCATTAACCAGTTTAGTAGCCCTTCTCTAAACTCTCTCTAAAGTATCAATATCCTTCTGGAGATACGGTCTCCAGTACTGCGTACAATACTCTAAGTGAGGTCTCACCAGTGTTCTGTACAATGGCATGAGCACTTCCCTCTTTCTACTGCTAATACCTCTCCCTATACAACCAAGCATTCTGCTAGCATTTCCTGCTGCTCTATTACATTGTCTGCCTACCTTTAAGTCATCAGAAATAATGTTATGTAACGTCCAAGATGCATTATCTTGCACTTATCCACATTAAATGTCAGTTGCCACAACTCTGACCATTTTTCTAGTTTACCTAAATCATTTGCCATTTGGCTTATCCCTCCTGGAACATCATCTCTGTTACATATCTTACTATCATCAGCAAAAAGACATACCTTACCATCAAGTCCTTCTGCAATATCACTAATAAAAATATTAAAGAGAATGGGTCCAAGTACAGATCCCTGAGGTACCCCACTGGTGACAAGCCCAAGCTATATACTCCATTGACTACAACCCTCTGTTGCCTGTCACTCAGCCACTACCTTACCCATTCAACAATATTGGAATCCAAACTTAAAGATTGCAGTTTATTGATAAGCCTTCTATGTGCAACAGTGTCAAAAGCCTTACTGAAATCTAGGTAAGCCGTGTCTACTGCACCACCCTGATCTATTATTTTAGTTACCCAATCAAAAAAATCAATAAGATTAGTTTGGCATGATCTCCCTGAAGTAAACCCATGTTGTCTCTGATCTTGAAATCCATGTGTTTTTAGATGTTCAACAATCCTATCCTTTAACATGGTTTCCATTACTTTCCCCACTACTGAAGTAAGGCTTACTGGCCTATAGTTGCCCGACTCCTCCCTACTACCTTTCCTGTGAATGGGCACAACATTCGCTAACTTCTCATCTTCTGGGACTACTCCTGTTAACAATGATTGGTTAAATAAATCTGTAAATGGTTTTGCTAGTACACCACTAAGCTCTTTTAATAACTTTGGGTGAATTCCATCTGGTCCCATTGACTTATTTGTCTTTACTTTTGACAGTTGAAATAAAACATCTTCCTCTGTAAACTCACATGTAATAAATGGCTAATTTGTCCTTTTTTCTAACTGAAGTCCCTTTCCTTCATTTTCTTCATCTGTAAATACTTAACAAAAATATTAATTGAGTCAGTCAGCTAGACCTTTATCCTCTTCTACATACCTTCCTTCTTTTGTTTTTAATCTAACTTTTCCTTGTTTTACTTTCCTTTTCTCATTTATGTATCTAAAAAAATGTTTTGTCCCCTTTTTTTACTGACTGTGCTATTTTCTCTTCTGTGTGCGATTTGGAAGCTCTTATAACTTGCTTAGCCTGTTTCTGCCTAATCTTATAGAGCATTCTGTCTTCCTCACTCTGGGTTATTTTATAATTACTAAATGCTAACTTTTTGCTTTTTACTATTTTGGCCACATCTGCGGAGTACCATAGTGGTTTCTTGAATTTTTCGCTTTTACTGACAAGTCTAATGCAATTTTCTGTTGCTTTCAGCAGTGCAACTTTTAAATAATCCCATTTCTCTTGGACTCCATTTAAATTGCTCAAATTTGATAATGACTCCTTTACACATATTCTAATTTTAGAAAAGTCTGTTTTTTTAAAGTCTAAAACTTTTGTTTTTGTGTGGTGTGACTCAGTCACTGTTCTTATATTAAACCACACTGACTGATGATCACTGGATCCTAAACTTTCACCTACAGTAATATCTTATACCAAATCTCCATTTGTTAACACTAAATCTAGTATGGCCTCCTTACGAGTTGGCTCCTCAACGACTTGTTTTAGAGACAATCCCAGCAGGGAGTTTAGAATATGTGTGATCCTGGCACAAGCAGCTAATTTTGTTTTCCAATTCACATCACGAAGATTAAAGTCGCCCATGATGATAACTTCCCCCTTCATTGTCATTTTAGCTATTTCCTCAACTAGTTGATTATCTAACTCTTCTATTTGTCCTGGGGGCCTATAAATCACACCTACACGAGTTACTGTGTGATTACCAAATTCTAACGTAACCCAAACGGACTCTATGTTCGCCTCACTAACTTTTATTAGGGTAGATTTTATGCTATCCTTCACATACAGGGCCACCCCTCCCCTTTCTTGCCTTCCCTGTCGTTTCTATATAAAGAGTACCCTGGTATTGCTATGTCCCAGTCATTTTTCTCATTATACCATGTCTACGTAACAGCGACTAGATCTACATTATCAGTTGCCATTATTGCAACAAGTTCATGGATCTTATTCCCTAAACTGCGAGCATTTGTAGACATGACTCTAAGCTTATCATATTTTAACACACTTGCTAAAGGCACCTTCTGTCCTTGTTTTGGGGGGCAATTGGATTGATGTTTTATCACCCTTTTGCCCCCCCCCCCTCCTAATTTAAATACATCCTAGCAAAACCTCTGAACTGCTCACTGAGAACATTTGTTCCCTTTTGAGAAAAATGCAAACCATCTTTTTTTGTACAGTTTATTTCCATTCCAAACAGAGCTACCATGAGAAATAAAGTCAAATCCTTGCTCCCGACACCATTCACCAAGCCAAAAGTTAAAGTCTCTAATACGCATCCGCCTGTCGTTCTGAGTGTTATGCACAGGCAGAACTTCAGAGAATGACAGTGTGGAAGCAACCTGACGTATATCATTGGCAAAAACACTAAAAACTTCTGAAACCTCCTTGCAAGCCAAGTCATTTGTCCCTAGATGGACAAGTACATCTAATTCCCCTTCCTGCTTTGCTCGCTTAAAGGACCACTCTAGGCACCCAGACCACTTCAGCGTAAAGAATTGGTCTGGGTGCCAGGTCCCTCTAGGATTAACTCTTTTTTTTATAAACATAGCAGTTTCAGAGAAACTGCTATGTTTATAAATGGGTTAATCCAGCCTCCAAATCCTCTAGTGGCTGTCTCACTGACAGCCGCTAGAGGCGCTTGCGTGATTCTCACTGTGAAAATCACAGTGAGAGCACGCAAGCGTCCATAGGAAAGCATTGTAAATGCTTTCCTATGCGACCGGCTGAATGCGCGCGCAGCTCTTGCCGCGCTTGCGCATTCAGCCGAAAAGGAGGATCGGAGGCGGAGAGGAGGAGGAGAGCTTCCCGCCCGGTGCTGGAATAAAGGTAAGTTTTTACCCTTTACTCTCTATCCAGCCCGGCGGGAGGGGATCCCTGAGGGTTGGGGCACCCTCAGGGCACTATAGTGCCAGGAAAACAATAGCAGATTTTAAACATTTTCCAACTTAGCTATAGTAGCAGCAGCTTGATAGTAGCAGCTTGACTATTATAGCCTAAATTTAGCAATTTACATTTTCATTTTCAAAAATTATTAGTTTAGTGGATAACTCTGTAGTTTGATGTAAGTCTTTCATTCCCTGGTATCAAACTACATCCAACAAAGAGTGCACTCATACGATTGAACTAAGCTTTTTGTACTAAACAAAATAACATTTATTTAAATCAGATGTGCAGCAGCATTCAGTCACTGTTTCATTCCCATAACTGGACTTTTCAAAGTTATAGGGATGTACCATTGAAGTAAGACGTTGCATATCTGATTAGAATAAAACAGCTCTTTTGTTTATTTTAAGTCCTGTGAGTGCGCACCTTCTTGTTGGTTAAATAATGAGTGCGCTCCTTCTTGTTGGTTAAATAATTTTTAATCTTTTTTTTTTTTTTCTAACTGTATATCTGTCACAGCTGGCAAAATTAATGATTGAGTTGGTATAACATTTTTCCAGGGCTGCTTTTTAGTCCCGGTCTGGCCCTGGTTGCAGGTAAAACCAAGTGGTGAAAGACAAATGGCAGGAGGGAGGATGAATTCAGGCAAAGGAAGCAAGGCAAGTCAATTATATTGGTTGTCACAAAGATATTGCTCCACAGACTGATTAGCAGTCTAGAAGCCACACTCAAGATTGGGGTCAGGATGGTAAACTGACAAACAGGAGAACTGTATTTTCAATTCAAAACAATCTGCTCTTCAAACTAGGAGACAAACTGGCTGCTTGGTTAGACAAAGTCTCCTTGCCAATTCATTCAGTCTACATCTCTCATTGGTAAAAGCATATGCAAGTTCCTGCAAAGAACATCATTTAGTCCAAGGAACAAAGTGTTCCAATTTGGTAAATCTATTATAACACTCAGATCACTGTGTTCTTATAATGACGCCCATAGCTATTTGTACTCACAGACACTCACCTACTAAAATGGGTTGGCCTGAACTGCATGGGAGCTGGTGAGTTTTATTCTTGACATATAATATATAATACACAAGATCCAGCACACTCACTCATCGACTAAACAGCAACTTCAAAGCTCACAGTGTTTAATCTTTTTTTTTTTTTTTTTAAACCACCTAATCTAGATAAAAATATTAGGTGCCCCATTAATAAATTTGCACCAGCAGCATCCCATTTATGCGTGTTTAGGTGAGTACAGATCCCTTTTTTCATTTAAGGGAACACTATAACGTTAGGAATACAAATATGTATTCCTAACACTATAGAGCCCTAGTCACCGCTCCACTCTGCGGTGAATAAATGTTTAATTAACCATTTATTTGCTTACCTTAATCCATCGCCGGGCTCCCTCGGCACTGGTGACCTCTCCTCCTCCATCTACGTCAGTTTCTGAGTGGAGCAGAATGCGCATGCGCGGCCAGAGGCGCACACATTCAAACCCGCCCATAGGAAAGCATTACTGAATGCTTTCCTTTGGGGATCTTTTCGGACGCTGGAGGTCCGTGAGGACGTCCAGCATACAATAAGTGCGATTTACTCAGTGTAAATCACGGAAGCGCCTCTAGTGGCTGTCAGGGAGACAGCCACTAGAGGCTGGATTAACCCGGCAGTATGTTTTCAGCTGCAGGGTTAAAACTAGGGGGACCTGGCACCCAGACCACTTCATTGAGCTGAAGTGGTCTGGGTGCCTATAGTGGTCCTTTAAATATATATATATATATATAGTAAGTTGTTTGTAAAAATATTTGATATATTTTCTTTTTGTGGGTCATACATTATTTCTAGAGAAAGTATGAAGGGTTTAGGTATTTTTGGGTGGATGTGTGGCTTGCCAGGAACAAGAACAAACATAACAAGATTTTGTGGGATTTTCAAGAACAAAAAACTGTTGGTGAGTTATAGTGGGACATAGATTGAGAGTATTTGCTCAATAAAGAAAAATTACAAGATGAACTAAAGAGAGATGCCCTCATTCAATCATCCACATTCAATATAACCATAACCCCTTACAAAGGCCAAATGAAAATCTGGAGACTCAACACAGTGTTATTAAAAGATCCATTAAACTCAGATTTGGAATTCCTAGAAAGATATTTAGTGAAAATTCTACAATGGAAAAACCCTTGCTCATTTGTGAAAAGCAAATAGAAATTGTGAATAGTGGTTCCTTTAGCAATTTGATATCAAGAAGACACTGCAAGGTCAAGTAATTTATGATGAAACTAATAATATTGATACCGGAGAAACTGACGGAAGCCAAGCACAGAGAGATGGACACAGGTTTCTTCAGGAAGGAAGAGATTCTTTATTCGATTCACCGACCGGGACTCAGAGGGACTAATGTCACCAAAATACAACAAGATCTGAGCCCCGAACAATAGTGTAGGCTCCTTATATAGGCATGTAACTCCTCCCATAATAAGCTCCACCCACACATACTCTTACCCAATCAATCGAACAAGGACTAACTTCCTGTTTGACCACATGGCTTGCCCAGCACAATGGAGGAGGGGAATACTACATCCTGTATTCTCGCACATGCTCCATACACTACTGATTGTATCTTTGCCACGTGCAACCAACCGACCGATACACCAGTATATGCACGTACACATGCCACGTGGTAATCTCGGCCTACTAAATTTATTTTTACCGAGATTCCACCACATTCCCCCCTTTGATGCTTCTGATATTTTCACAATGCCAGAGGCATCACTTAACCATAAGTAAAAATAATAAAAAAGGCTGCGCTTACAATAAAAACAGACACAATGTAAAGTCCAAAGGGAGGAAAAGTCCAACTGGTGTATCCTTACAGAAGGTCTTTGCTGGTGATGTCCTCTACCAATGTAGTAGTTCCTCTCATATGAAAGACAAAAGGGAAGAGACGGACAACCAATAGTGTAGTATACACAATACTGATGTGAACAAAAATAACCATAACAGTTGAGAACTCACATTTACCAGAGCTACTGTCCTAGCTCTGGAATAAAGCGCATACAGCGGTATGATCCCCGCTTATGGGATTTAAATGGGTTCTTCTCTGTGTTCTTGGTGTCCAATTCTCAAAAAGATAAAAGAAACATCCGATAGTGCTCACTGTTTGGCAAAGTGGATAAAATAATAAAAGAGTATACTCACAAACCAAGAGCAGACCGACTGCTCTGTGTAAACAGCTTTGGTGGATTGATCCCCACCTAGGATTTCTTTAAAATGCAGGAAACTTCCAGGGTTTTTTTCGGTGTAATAAAACCAATAAGGATTAAAAAGCCAGGGTAAAATAATTAAGTTTCTATAATAAAAAGGTAATTTGGCACAAACAAATGTCCAAAAAATACTTTAATATATTGTAAAAACACAAGAATAAATATCCATAACGCGTTTCGTCAAAGACTTTTTCAAATGGATTAACAGAAAATACCTGGCTAATAGGTGTTATATAGGAGCATAACTGGTTTAAATTTGGCGCCAAAAGTTGGTCTAACCAATTAGAAATAAGAACATATTAAAAAGCTTTAAAACGTGTTTAAAATAACCATATATAGTTTATAATAGTATAACTTATTCCTGATATTTCTGAAGAAAAACGAGGGCAGGAAAGTATAGATTTAATCCTTTTAAGATAGTCATGTGACAAGGCACTTCCGCATTTCGGAAGTTTTGGCCGCAATGTCTTATGGGAGTTGTAGTTAAATTTGGCCGCGACCTGTGGCCGCATAAAAACAGCCCAAATAGTGTATTTCTAACTAATAGTATTGGATCTCTTGTCAAATTAGGGGTTAAAATAGTAAAACGAGGGTTTAAAATAGTTTAATCTAAGGATTGAGAATGGGGCACGTGATAGATCGGTACTTCGGCAAAACGGAAGTTGAACCGAACTGACTCATGGGAAATGTAGTTTTGATCCCAGAGTCAGTAAAAACTGGCCAATAATAATTACAATGGGGGAGTTGGACACTGCAATTAAAAAGTGAGTAATAGTAAGAGATATTAAAGGAAATAAAAACTAAAATAATTATTTAGGACAAATAATTATTAAAATAAGAGCAAAATTTTTTTGCAATAAAATGGAAGTATGGAAACAGCTTATAACTATAAGTCTGTATGGGAAACATTAATTGTTGAACATCATAAAGAACATATACATTTAAAGGTACAGGCATAATTTTTTTGCAATAAAATGGAAGTATGGAAACAGCTTATAACTATACGTCTGTATGGGAAACATTAATTGTTGAACATCATAAAGAACATATACATTTAAAGGTACAGGCATAATTAAACATACGGAATCATAAAAAGTTGTGTAAATCAAAATCTGCATTAAGACCATGGGGTATAAGAGTCTGAAGATTATACACCCATTCCATCTCTGTTTTTCCAAGCAGCTTTTTTATATCACCTCCACGCCATGAGGTGGAACATTTTTTTATACCAATGCATTTTAGTAGGCGTGGGTCTTTATTGTGCATAATGAAATGTTTGGATACTGTATGATTTAGGTATCCGTTTTTTATATTCCTGCAATGTTCGCTCAGTCTTATCTTCAGGCACCTTGTGGTCATCCCCACATATTGGAGGCCACATGGGCACTCAAGCAGGTAAATCACATTTTTTGTGTTGCAGCAAATAAAATCATAAATACTATACACTTTTTTTGTCCGATTCGACATAAAATTTGTGACTTTGGATGGAATAAAATTATCTGTAGTTTTACACACGATACATTGTTTACATTTATAGAAACCTTTCGTCTGGGGGAAAAAGGATAGATTTCTGGGAGGAGATTTTTTAGTAAAATTTGTAGTTAAAATAGATTTAAAATTAGGTGCTCCTCTGAAAACAATATTTGGATGATTGGGTATGATGGGATTAAGTATTTCATCGTGTTTCAGTATATGCCAGTGTTTTCTTATTATTACTTAACCATAGTTTGCATATACAGGGAGTGCAGAATTATTAGGCAAATGAGTATTTTGACCACATCATCCTATTTATGCATGTTGTCTTACTCCAAGCTGTATAGGCTCGAAAGCCTACTACCAATTAAGCATATTAGGTGATGTGCATCTCTGTAATGAGAAGGGGTGTGGTCTAATGACATCAACACCCTATATCAGGTGTGCATAATTATTAGGCAAAATGGGTCAAAAGAAGGAATTGACAGGCTCAGAAAAGTCAAAAATAGTGAGATATCTTGCAGAGGGATGCAGCACTCTTAAAATTGCAAAGCTTCTGAAGCATGATCATCGAACAATCAAGCATTTCATTCAAAATAGTCAACAGGGTCGCAAGAAGCGTGTGGAGAAACCAAGGCGCAAAATAACTGCCCATGAACTGAGAAAAGTCAAGCGTGCAGCTGCCAAGATGCCACTTGCCACCAGTTTGCCCATATTTCAGAGCTGCAACATCACTGGAGTGCCCAAAAGCACAAGGTGTGCAATACTCAGAGACATGGCCAAGGTAAGAAAGGCTGAAAGACGACCACCACTGAACAAGACACACAAGCTGAAACGTCAAGACTGGGCCAAGAAATATCTCAAGACTGATTTTTCTAAGGTTTTATGGACTGATGAAATGAGAGTGAGTCTTGATGGGCCAGATGGATGGGCCCGTGGCTGGATTGGTAAAGGGCAGAGAGCTCCAGTCCGACTCAGACGCCAGCAAGGTGGAGGTGTAGTACTGGTTTGGGCTGGTATCATCAAAGATGAGCTTGTGGGGCCTTTTCGGGTTGAGGATGGAGTCAAGCTCAACTCCCAGTCCTACTGCCAGTTTCTGGAAGACACCTTCTTCAAGCAGTGGTACAGAAAGAAGTCTGCATCCTTCAAGAAAAACATGATTTTCATGCAGGACAATGCTCCATCACACGCGTCCAAGTACTCCACAGCATGGCTGGCAAGAAAGGGTATAAAAGAAGAAAATCTAATGGCATGGCCTCCTTGTTCACCTGATCTGAACCCCATTGAGAACCTGTGGTCCATCATCAAATGTGAGATTTACAAGGAGGGCAAAACAGTACACCTCTCTGAACAGTGTCTGGGAGGCTGTGGTTGCTTCTGCACGCAATGTTGATGGTGAACAGATCAAAACACTGACAGAATCCATGGATGGCAGGCTTTTGAGTGTCCTTGCAAAGAAAGGTGGCTATATTGGTCACTGATTTGTTTTTGTTTTGTTTTTGAATGTCAGAAATGTATATTTGTGAATGTTGAGATGTTATATTGGTTTCACTGGTAAAAATAAATAATTGAAATGGGTATATATTTGTTTTTTGTTAAGTTGCCTAATAATTATGCACAGTAATAGTCACCTGCACACACAGATATCCCCCTAAAATAGCTAAAACTAAAAACAAACTAAAAACTACATATACCTTAACTCCCAAAGTCTCTCCTGTTTCAATAGGCAACAAGAAGAAAGATGGTTTGAGCATACCTAACATACATGCCCCTTCCCAGCCCTGTGGTAATTCCGAATAGGCTTTCTTACCACAGATCCAGTACAAATTTGCTGGGGCTTTCTAGCTAGATGTAATAGATAGATCAAACCACACTTCCTTTAAATTGGTATAACTTGCAAACGGGTTAGGTGGTTCTGAGACATTTGAAGCCGACAAGTCAATTCTCCTACAGATGTGTTAAACATTATTCCTTTCCTTGCTATGCAAACATAACCTATAATGGAGGTTTTTAATCGCCACTCAGATTTACCTCTAACACTCATTTGATAATCGGCTTGAGAAGATATTATTTGTTCAATTGTCTCAGAACCAGAATACATTACCTCCTTTGCTTCCCAGGGCCATTGGTCTCCCATATTAGTACCTCCACACACATAGCAGTTGGTCACATTAAGACTACCAGCAATACTTTCAGCTAAATCAATAAACAGGTTCTTAGCATTATGGGGGATCTTGTTTTCTACACTCATCTCTTCGTAAAAAGAATGGAAAACCTGATGAGTTTGGGATGCTACGGTATCAGTCTCTATCCCTATAAATAATATTGTCCCAGGATCCAAACCCGTCCCATATATCTGGAACCCAAATAAGTTTCCGAACCTATCTATGAATTGTTCAGGATTATTGATAAGTATATGGACTGGGTTGCATTCCATAGACTTACAATATGGTTTGGTAGGCAACTTAGTTACAATCATATCCTTATCTACTGTCTGTCCCCAAGTTGCCCACCCTACACAAGACCAATATGGACACAAATTATAATCCTTATTTGGGCATTTTGGATTTACATACTTGTTTTTACTACTGGGACAAATATACTTATCATTGGACCCATACGTTCTCTCCCACTTAAGATCCCCACATACATTCCACGGTTTTCTACCACTTGATATCGCCTTACACGCATCAAATAGCAGAACACCCGAAGAATGTAAGGTTTCTAATACTGTCTTATTTATTAGGGTCCCCTGTGAGTCTCCATTCCGGAGGGTCAACCAAATTGTACGGGGTTGATACTCTGGATTGAAGCACTTACGTTCTCCTACTCCTAAATGGCATACACTATAATCTATACCTAAGTATCTACACTTAGATACATATCCTTTACACTCATATTGTGAATGCCAAATAAGGGTCTGGGAAATATGATTACCTGTTATAGTAGACTTAATGCAAACCTCACAGCCAGGTGTGTCGGTACCTCTACCTTCCTGAATAATTAAAAACACAAACATATACATTATCAAGTGCATCTCTCTTGACGTCTTCATCCTCATTCTTCGTCCGTGCGATGGCACCTCAGCTTCCAGGATGTAAGGGCTGCAAGGAATGGAGTTCTTCATGTCCTCTCTTCCCTTCACAGAGGTCCCTTCAAGACACTCTGGCTATGTCACGTAGGTAAGTGGTTAGGCTTTATTATGGCCGTCAAAACACTTACTTGCTGATCTCTTTAATTACACTTGAAACCCCAATATCTCCTCGTCACTCCGACTGAGTTGTGCGCTTTAACCGGATCTTGCAGGGATTTTCTGGATCTGGTGTAGCTTGCCAAGAATCTACTTATGCTGGTTTAACCCTGGAGTGATGAATCCACGGATGATGAATCCACAGTGATGAATCCACCTTTATAGCAGTAGGGGTAGACAAAAGAACAACATAAGGACCCCTCCACTTAGGCCCCAACGGTACACTGTTCCACTCTTTTATCCATACTTGATCTCCTGGATGATAACTATGAACAGGGGGATAAATATTCACAGGTAATCTATCTTGTACCCATTTCTGTACCTCCTCCATAGTTTTACCCAACTCTACAACCTGCTGCCGGGTAATTCCTTCTCCCAACTGACTCAAATCCCCCCTTAAGTTACCAAGTACGGGAGGTGGACGCCCATACATGATTTCAAAAGGTGAGAGACCCATCCTTCTGGTAGGTGTACTACGAATACGCAACAGAGCTATGGGCAAAAGAACATTCCACTTAAGCTGAGTCTCTTGACACATCTTTGCCAATTGGTTCTTAATAGTTCTGTTCATCCTTTCTACTTTCCCAGAGCTCTGAGGTCTATATGCCGTATGAAGCTTCCACTTAATACCAAGCATATGAGTCAGTTGTTGTAGGCACTGGTGAACAAAGGCTGGACCATTATCCGATCCTATAGAGCATGGTAGTCCATATCGGGGTATTATTTCTCGCAACAGGAATCGCACAACTTCTCTTGCTTTCTCTGTACGAGTAGGACATGCTTCTACCCAACCTGAGTAGGTACACACAACTACTAGTAGGTAGTGATGTCCACCGGATTTAGGCATTACCATATAGTCTATTTGAAGATCGGACATAGTATACTGGACTCCCGGTGGTTTCACTGGTCCTTGCCTTGCGTTATTCTTGGCACATATCACACATCTTCGTACAATGGCTTGAGTCAAGTTGGACAATCTTGGTATGTAGAAATGTTTCCTGAGAGATTCTTCCATACTATCTCTTCCAGAATGTGTCCCGTTATGATAATTGTGGACAATTTCTACAGCTAGTGATGCTGGAATGACTATTCTTCCATCTTCTAACTGATACCAATTGTTCTCCAGGTACTTCCCAGCTTCAGTCTTTAACCACTCTTCTTCTTGAGCTGTATAAACTGGAGTCCATTGAGACAGTGGGGTCGGTATAAGAGCAGCTATATGTTCCACATACTCCTGTTTTTCTGATTCAGCGGCACGCTTAGCTGCATTATCTGCCATCCGATTTCCTTTGGTTACATCACCATCACCTTTCAGATGCGCCCGACAATGTATGATACCATCTTCTTTCGGTTCCCATACGGCTTCCAATAGTTGTAATATCTCAGCTGCGTACTTGATTTCTTTAAACTCTGAATTCAGTAGTCCTCTTTCTTTATACAAAGCTCCGTGGGCATGAGTGGTTAAAAACGCATACTTGGAGTCCGTGTAGATGTTCACTCTTAAACCTTCAGCCAATTGTAACGCTCGTGTGAGTGCAATTAGTTCTGCCTTCTGTGCCGATGTTCCTTTTGACAATGGCCGAGCTTCTATCACCTTGTCTATGGTTGTTACTGCATATCCTGCATAGCGAATTCCTTCTTTCACATACCTACTGCCGTCCGTATAGTACTGGACATCAGGGTTCTGGATGGGAAAATCACGAAGTTCTGGTCTACTTGAGAACACTTCATCCATCACCTCCAGGCAATCATGTTGACTCTCAGTAGGTTGTGGCAAAAGGGTAGTTGGGTTCAAGGTATTAACAGTCTCTAGATGCACTCTTGGGTTTTCACACAACATAGCTTGATACTTAGTCATGCGGCTGTTACTAAACCAATGATTGCCTTTATAGTCTAGCAACGTTTGTACTGCGTGCGGGACTCGCACATAGAGTTCCTGACCCAGAGTGAGTTTATCAGCTTCGGCTACCAGCAGGGCAGTGGCAGCTACGGCTCTTAGACAAGGTGGAAGACCAGTGGCCACTGCATCCAGTTGTTTGGACATATATGCAACAGGTCGTTGCCATGATCCCAAGTACTGTGTCAATACTCCCACAGCCATTCTTCTTTGCTCGTGTACATATAAGTAGAATGGGCGTGTATGATCAGGTAGACCTAATGCTCGGGCACTCATCAAAGCCTTCTTCACATCTTCAAATGCCTTTTGCTGTTCAGGGGTCCACAGGAAGGGATCGTGTTCTGTACCTTTTATAGCTGCATAAAGAGGTTTCGCCAATATCGCATAACTGGGAATCCATATCCTACATAAGCCTGCTGCCCCCAAGAATTCCCGCACTTGTCTTCTATTCTTGGGTATTGGTATTTGGCATACAGCTTCTTTTCTCTCTGGCCCCATTATCCTTTGACCTTCAGAGATATGGAATCCCAACTACTTGACAGTTGGCTGACACAACTGAGCTTTCTTCCTGGACACCTTGTATCCTGCCTTCCAAAGAATGTGTAGTAAATCATGTGTTGCTTGCTGACATATTTCTCTTGTAACTGCCGCTATCAACAAATCATCTACATACTGTAATAGTACACACTCTCGTGGGATGGACTTGAAATCCAGTAAGTCTTGACTTAAAGCTGATCCAAATAGGGTAGGTGAATTTTTAAACCCTTGGGGCAGTCTTGTCCAAGTCATCTGGCGTTTCGAGCCCGTTACAGCATTTTCCCATTGGAATGCAAAGATACACTGGCTTTCCGCAGCAATTCGAAGGCAAAAGAAGGCATCTTTGAGATCTAGGACAGTAAAATAGGTAGGAATTAAAGCAAGCAGGTTATATGGATTGGGCACAACTGGGTGTATACTTACGACCGCATCATTGACTGCTCTCAAGTCCTGCACAGGGCGATACTCATCTGTACCGGGCTTTTGAACAGGCAACAATGGGGTGTTCCAGGGGGAAGTACAGAATTTTAGGATACCATACCTTATGAACTTATACAGATAGGATTGTATATTTTTCTTGGCCTTTTGTGGGATGTGATATTGTCTTAAGCTCACTGGATAGACCCCAAGTTTTAGTTCAATTCGAATTGGTGGAATATTGCGAGCAAGTCCTGGTGGGTTGTTCTCTGCCCACACTCCTGGTATATTGAACAAGGATTCATCACTCTTAGGGTTTTGGCTGGTCAACACTGTATAAAGTCGCCACTCTTCTTCCTTTGGTACTGATATTGTCATTATACCTGAAGGTCCATTGAACTTTAAAGATGTTGTTCCGTTGGGTAGAAATGTTATCTGTGCTTGTAATTTCGACAACAAATCACGTCCTAGCAGTTGGACTGGACATTCAGGCATATAAAGGAATTGATGTTTCACTACATGGCTTCCCAATGTACATAGTCGACTTTTAAGAACCGGTTTAGCAGCACTCCTTCCAGTTGCTCCTATTACGGTGATAGTTCTTCCAGAAGGAGGAGCAACTAGGTCAGTCACCACCGAATGTTTAGCACCAGTATCAATCATGAAAGCACTCCTTTTTCCCCCTATTGCTACATCAACCATAGGCTCCGCTCGGCCAAGGGGGATGGAGCCCGGTCGGTATCAATAGTCCTCCATGACTGTGTCCGCCAAACCTACAAAGTCCCTATCTTCTCTATCGCGGGGTCTCTGCGCTGCTGGATAATACCTATCAACACTAACACTTCCTCTATTATTCCCACTATTTCCTCCAGGACCTCCTCTACCTCTCGCTCTGCCTCTATAATTACTATATCCTGCCCTAGGTCTGTCTCTCTCATACTGTTCCCTTTGTGGACACTCACTTCTCCAATGCCCTTCTTCCCTACATTACGCGCATTGGTTTCTACTCAAAGGTTCCCTATTTCATTTACTCTCGCCTTTATCCGTTCCCCTATACACTTCCTTTTCCCTTCTATCTACGCCTGCGATAGCTACCGCTAGCATATCTGCTTTCCTACGCATCTTACGCTCTTCCTCCTTCTTTGTCTCTGTCTCCCTATTCATGTATACTTTATTGGCTATCTCCATGAGTTGGGTTATAGACATCCCTACAAACCCCTCTAACTTCTGCAGCTTGGGCTTTATATCTCCGTAGGCTTGGCTGACAAAGGCAGAGTTAACCATCCGGGAATTCTCAGGAGCCTCTGGATTAAAGGGGGTATACAAACGGTATGCCTCCAATAATCGGTCATAAAAGACACTGGGCGATTCATCACATTTCTGTAATACCTCAGCCGTCTTAGACATATTAATCGCCTTCTTCCCTCCGGCTTTCATGCCAGCAATAATAGCGTCTCTATATGCTTTTAAATGGACCATGTCTGCGCCATTGACATTCCACTCCGGATCAGTGTTTGGATAATGTGCTGTGGCCCATGCTGCCGGGTTGGCCTGATTTTGTGTACGGGCCACTTCTTCCAGCGCTTTAATTGCCGCTTGGCTTATCCTTGTCCTTTCCTCGTTATTGAATAATGTCATAAGCAATTGCTGGCAATCAGCCCAAGTGGGATTATGTGTCTGGACTATGGAGGTAAACAAATCCGTCATGGCTTGAGGCTTGAGGCTTTTCGGAGTAAGAGGAGTTATGGGTCTTCCAGTTAAATAGATCAGTTGTTGTGAAGGGTACATAAACAAAGACGGGATCAGCTTGTTGTATCTGGCCATCACCGTTGATGTGTGTCGGGCCTGGTGTCAGTCGGAGAGGCATTTGATAATGTCGGGGTTGGAGGTTACCGTTCAGTTGTCGTGTTAGTATGGGGCTTCGTTTAGATACGTCAGTTAGGGGTTCCGGTCGAGGGGTAGTAAGACAAGGGGATGGGGACGCTTTACTGAGGGGGAGGTCGGTGAGTAAAATATTCCGGCCGCGCTAGAAGGAGCCTGACAGTAAACTAGATATGGCGCCAAATCTGGGTAGGTGGAGTTAACGGAGGTAGGTACCGGAAGGGGAGGGTTTAAAACAAGGGGGTTGGGCTCTGAGCTAGAGGAAGGGGTAGGTGGGGACAACGGGGCAAGGGGAGGAGCGTTTCCAACAGCACCTCCTCTTCCAGTGGAGGAGGAGTAAGGGGGCGGCATGGGGATCTCAGACTCAGGAGGCGTATCCAAAATGGGCGTGATCACAGCCTTAGTGGACAGGCGAGTTCTGGCCACCATGAGGCGACATTGTTCCTCGTGGCATACTCGGATCCATTTTGGCGAGTCATTTACGGCCTGCTTCCAACAGTCAATATATGGAAACTGGCCGTAAAGTTCAGGCCTACCTGATACAGCCACGTGTACACGCTGTACCAGATTAGGATCCAAACTGCCACGTGGTGGCCATGCGGCAACCAAAGTAGGCCATTCCCTACTACACAAAGTAGTCAGGCATGTTGGAGACATCTTTACCCCAAAATCATATACAGTGTATCCCTTTTTAAAGTTTTTCAACATACATCCTAAGGGATCCAAAACCGTTGAGTCTGACGCACCCATACCAACAATGAAGCGTCGTCTCCAACAGAAACTAAACAAACACTCTTCCAACGGTCACACCCGTTCCCTCGGCAACAGCACCACGTGGTACAGTTACTAAGCGAAACGCACACAACAAAACACTCAGGGAATTCCCGTACACACACAGCTGTTACACCAGTCACTAAGTAACTAATACTGTGCCCTTTGGCGAAACTATACAGTCACCCATGCTATAATTCCCTATATCTGAATTACCCGTCTATAACATACCCCAGTAACATCGTCTTTACAAACAGTAGTTATAGTACGGTTAGCATTGGTTAGAGTACAATTTAAAGTCACAGTTCAATTAGTAGTAGTTATGGTGTTAAACATACAACATAGACAACAGTTATTAGTAGTTATTTACAGTATCAGTAATTATACATGGTTATGGTACCGTCCGCTATAATACAGTTACACACTATTCACACTCTCGCTAGACGGCAGAGCTCACGCTATCTAGCAAGATATACACGCTACTACAACAATCTTTAACACTTTTACAATTCACAACTAATCTATTGGCCAGTACCTTGATGGACTACCTAAAACTATCTACATCCGTTTTGGTTAGCCACACTGCCCAAGCACCACATATAGCGAACTAGAGGGCGGAATTTACAACAGCACCCTTTTAGTCTATTTACTCTATCAAAAATCTAGTGGGTTCCAAATTTACACGCCTTCCCACTTAGCCAAGATAGGTTGAGATCTAGCGAACTGAATTTACACAGGCGCCGGCTAGTCTCCCGGTCCCTCCGACCTAGCGAGCGTAATCTACACCCTAGAACGCTAGTCTTGACAAGACACCGGTGTCCGGCTTGGGCTATTTACACCAGAACCCCGCCTGACTCCAAACCAAAATTAAATGGGCTGACTACAGGGCGTTTAATTGAGCGGTGCGCCTTCGCTCCTTCCCTCCACTGGAGGGGGCAGATTCCAAATAACCCCTTATGGGCCTACCGCACAATCGGTATCCAATACCCCTAGTGGGTCCACCGTCTAAAACAGCGGTCGTCTTACCTCCTCGTTCCTGAACCTGAGTTCACACTCATCGACGGGGACACCCCAGCACTTACTACGTAGAGGCCGATGATCTCCTGGACAACAGACCAGTGGCGCCGAGACGAAGGGAGGTCCACGCAGAGGTTCAGGGGTGCAGCCGTAGAGAGCGTGGGCAAAGATAGACCGTCTCACGCCTCTGCTTCTCAGCTACCGTTGAACGATGAGCTTCCGGCCAATGCACCAAATGATATCGGAGAAACTGACGGAAGCCAAGCACAGAGAGATGGACACAGGTTTCTTCAGGAAGGAAGAGATTCTTTATTCGATTCACCGACCGGGACTCAGAGGGACTAATGTCACCAAAATACAACAAGATCTGAGCCCCGAACAATAGTGTAGGCTCCTTATATAGGCATGTAACTCCTCCCATAATAAGCTCCACCCACACATACTCTTACCCAATCAATCGAACAAAGACTAACTTCCTGTTTGACCACATGGCTTGCCCAGCACAATGGAGGAGGGGAATACTACATCCTGTATTCTCGCACATGCTCCGTACACTACTGATTGTATCTTTGCCACGTGCAACCAACCGACCGATACACCAGTATATGCACGTACACATGCCACGTGGTAATCTCGGCCTACTAAATTTATTTTTACCGAGATTCCACCACAATATTTGTATCCTTTTTTTAAAAAAAAAACATTAATCGAATTGTGCTCCTATCATGAACTTTTTCCACTTAGAACCCACCTTCACTCAATACTTTTAAACCTTAAAAAATTCTAAATACCAAATGCACTGTAAATATGGTACTAAATACTGGTGTTTGCTAATTGGACACTATAGGCACCCAAACAACTTTAGCTTAAAGGAACACTATAGGGTCAGGAACACAAACATGTATTCCTGACCCTATAGTGCTAAACACACCATTTAGGCTAAACACACCATTTGCATGCTCCCCCTCCCCCCCCCCCCCCCCCCCCCCAGCCTCCTAAAAGCATGAAAAACTCACCTTATTGCCAGCGCCGTGCACTGTATTCCTGACCCTATAGTGCTAAACACACCATTTAGACTAAACACGCCATTTGCCCCCCCCCCCCAGCCTCCTAAAAGCATGACAAACTCCCCTTATTGCCAGCGCCGTGTGGGTCCACCGGCACTGGCTTCGCTCTCCTTGGTGACATCAACAAATTTGCAGATTTTAGCCAATCCAGTGCTTTGCCATAGGGAACGCATTGGATTGGGTAAAATCGGCAAGGGGGCAGGGCGAAATGTCTTTTTGGCCAATCAGCACCTCCTCATAGAGATGCATTGAATCAATGCATCTCTATGTGGAAAATTCAGCAGTGCAGCACTGAGCCAAGAAGCACCTTCAGTGGCCATCTGAGGAGTGGCCACTTGGAGGTGTCCCTAGAGGCAGTGTCTCTGAAAAGGCAGTGTTTGCATGAAAAGGGCACTGATGAGGAGGCTCCACAGGCAATAACCTCACATGTAACCATGAACGGGGCAATGGCGCGGCTTGGATGGTGGGGGAGAAGGCGGGCAACCCGACCAAAGCCTCTACACCACAGACCTAGACCAACGGTGTGCCACACTATGTCCAAGCAGGGACTACCCCATCAAAGCTTCACCCCCCTCCTCCCGCGCCCCCGTGTGAACACCACGCCACACATGAGAAAGCAACATATCGGGGGACCCCGAGCTCTAGCAGCAACATGCCGTGGGACTGATATCTCAAGTGCTCGGGAGTGCGCTGGGAGCTGGGGCTGGCGGGGAGGCAACACAAGAGACTCATGCCACAAATATCAAGCCAACAGTACTCTCCATGCCTGTCCACAACAGAGATGTACCCAGCAGGAGGTGATGTCTCACCGTCAGGCAACAGGTACTCCACCACGTTGATGGCCTCAGCGACTCGCGGATGGCGTTCTATCCTCCCGGCGGACCAGGCAATTTTGAAAACACTGCTCTCGCAGGCCTCCGCGGACCAGCAACCGCAACAGCGCCTGTGGAACACCGCTTTGGAGAGTGACTCTCCAAAGGAGCTCAACACTTCCAAGACATCACTGTGGGAAAAAGCGTGAGATTCTGCCGGGATGTATGCTGGAGACCTATAGGCCTCAGTTTACTTTGTGGGACACTGCTTTGCCGGTAATAGGGGTGGGCTGACTCAGGGCCGTCTTTAACGCGGGGCAAACGGGGCAGCTGCCCTGGGCCCAGTTACTCCTGGGAGGCCCAAAGCAGCTGCCCCGTGGCCCCGCCGCCCATTGCCTGCATAAGAAAAATTCCCTCCCCACTAATGGGCCCGCGGTGCTTGTATTGCGGCTGCACCGGGGCCCATACTCTTAGGGGGCTCACCGGGTGGCCAATACACTTAGGGCCACCCGGTGAGCACTTTTCAGCAGGGGCCCGGTCGGATGCTGTGGCCCTTTAACAGCACAACCGGGCCTCCTGCTTTACGGCAGCCTGGGAGGAAGTGACGACCACGAGTCACTTCCTCCCTCAGAGATGATGAGCCGCGCGGGAGGGAGGCTGAGCCAGGAGGCAGCGAGGAGGGGGACTGAGCAAAGAGAGCCAGTCCCCAACTTCCAACCACCCGAGGCAGCACACTGAACCCCAGGGAAGGTAGGAAACTGGAGGGGGGCTTTACAGTTTGCCCATGTGTATGTCAGTATGTGTGTGTTTATGTCTGTCAGTAGGTCTGTGTGTGTGTGTGTGTGTGTGTCTGTGTGTGTGTGTGTGTGTGTGTCAGTCTGTCTGTGTCAGTCTGTGTGTGTGTGTGTGTGTGTGTGTGTCAGTCTGTCTGTGTGTCAGTCTGTCTGTCACTAGGTCTGAGTTTGTGTCTGTCAAAAGGTCTGTGTGTGTGTGTGTGTGTGTGTCAGTCTTTGTGTGTGTCAGTCTGTGTGTGTGTGTGTGTGTGTGTGTGTGTGTGTGTGTCTATCTGTCACTAGGTCTGTGTTTGTGTCTGTCACTAGGTCTGTGTGTGTGTCTGTCACTAGGTCTGTGTTTGTGTCTGTCACTAGGTCTGTGTTTGTGTCTGTCAATAGGTCTGTGTGTGTGTGTCAGTAGGTATGTGTGTGTGTCAGTTTGTCTGTGTGCCTGTCAGTAGATCTGTGTGTGTGTCTGTCAGTAGGTCTGTCTGTGTGTGTGCCAGTATGTATGCATGGGTATCAGTATATCTGTGTGTGTTTGCCACTATGTATGTCTGTGTGTGTCAGTATGTGTCTGTGTGTGCCAGTATGTCTGTGTGTCTGTCAGTAGGTCTGTGTGTGTCTGTGAATGTATGTCAGTATGTCTCGGTATGTGTCTGTGTGTGTGTCAGCATGTCTGTCAGTGTATGTGTCGGTGTCCATATGTCAGTATGTATGTGTCAGTTTGTCTGTCTATATGTGTCTGTATATCTGTGTGTCTGTATGTGTATCAGTGCGTATCTGTATGCTGTCTTTGTGTGTTTCGGTGTATCTGTGTGTGTCTGTGTATCTGCATGTGTGTATATGTGTCTGTATATCTACATGTGTGCCAGTGTGTATATCTCTGTGTCTGCATGTGTTTCAGTGTGTGTGTGTGTGTGTGTATATATCTATGTGTGTGTGTATATGTGCATACATCTCAGCATTCACACACTAACACTACATATAAATACACCCCTGCATTCAAACTCCAACACTACGTACAAACACACGTCTGTGTTACACACCAAAATTATATGTAAACACACCCCTGCATTCAAAAACCAACACTACACATAAATACATGCATGCAAGTACACCAACACCACATACAAACATATTCCATACAAAAACCTGTTTACATTCAAACACATAAAAACAGCTTAGTGCTAAATACAAACCTTCAAACACGGGTAAATGGTAGAGCCCCAGCTGTCAATGCATTGCTGGAGTTGCACGACAGATGAGGAACTACCTTTCAATCACCCGTGCAATAGGGAGGCTCAAAAAAATTCTTGCACCTCTCTACTTTAGGTCTGCCACTGCATTGGGGTGGAGGACGTGATTGCACACCTGGGGAGAGGGTACCAGGGGGCCCAAGCAAATGCTTTGCCCAGGGTCCAATCACTATTAAAGATGGCCCTGGGCTGACTGACACGCTTTATGAAGCTAGGCCGCAGTCTAGCGGGAAATAAATATCCCACATAATGCTAGGTCCCATTGGCCTTTTCTCTAATGTTATGCAGGCATAGTTCCTAAGTGGCTTCTTTTTACCATGTCTAGTCAACAATCTGCTATCAAAATTCAGTCCTGACAGGCTGGTTTAGCTTATGGTAGCTTGTTTTATGCATCTTGTTTAGCAACTTTTTACTATTATAAGGTCTTTCTCGTATCTAGACATACTGGCCTTGCCTGCATATGCCTTCATGTTATGTTGGTTTTAGTCCTAAGTAATTTGAGTGCATTTTCTGCAATTTCCTTGATATTGTAATAGTGCTAAATATGTATCAGTCTGAATTATTCTGGCTCAACATGTTGTCCTGTTTTAAGTTTGTATGCTGCACAGTGCTCCCAAGCTTAGTATATGCCCCTTGAAAGCTTCAGATTAAGTTTTATCGAACCCATTACTTGTACAACGGGCTTGCAACATGCTCATATAATCTCTTCGTTACAACAGACAAGGATATATTATTATATTATTTCTATAAAAATGTGTAACTGTCTCGAATGCCATACCAATGTTTTACTGTGTTTGATTCTGAAGTGCTTGCTACTGCTGTTGTGGCTCTGTAAGCTGTTTGTAATCTCATGCACGTCAAAAATAAAGAATTATAAAAAATAAAAAAAAATAAAAAAAACTTAAAGAGCAAGTTAACATCTTATTGAAAATGAAATAATTTATTTTCATGCAGGCTGTGTCAGTCACAGCCAGGGTAGGTGTGGCTATAGCCGCATCGATAGAAACAAAAGGTATGTAATGCCTAAATAGCAGTGAATTGAGCAGTGAGACTTCGGGGGCATGATCTATACATAAAACTGATTCATTAAGCTAAACTTGTTTGGGCACATATAGCTTCCTTTTAGCTAGCAGACTTAGTAAATACAGTAACATTTAGTACATAGATAGATAGAGAATAGGTAGCGTGGCACATAAACACTGCACAACAGTGTCTACCTCTTCATGACAGCACAATTGTTTGTGACACAAACTTGTACTTGAAAGTAAAGTCACTTCTAAGGATTATTAATATTATCTTACTTATCGCTTTAATAAAAAAATTGTGAGGTGTAAAAAAGTAAAATTAAAAGTAGAAATCCACAAATCTTTATCCTGCAACTGGGCATCTTAGTTCCCTGCGAGGTTTTATAAACTCTGTCTCCTCATTTTAGAGTAAATAGATACTTATACAGTACAGAGAGCTGAGCATTACAAAGTGATGCTCATACAATCAAACAACCTTGGCACAACATCTATAGATGTTGCATTCTATACATATCTATCGAATACATAGAGCTAAGTACAATACAGAGATAATCGTACCACAAACAGAGCTGAGAAAAAAAAATAGAGATATAATAAACAGAGCTGGGCACAATTCAAAGATACCAATACAATACACAGAGCTGCAGGGCCGGACTGGGAAAAAAATTCGGCCCGGGCATTTTTTTACCACAGCGGCCCACTAAGAAGGGGGCGGGGCAGAGAGGGTGTGTTTTGTCATCACTAATGACAAACACGCCCCCTCTCAAAGTGAGCATGTTGGTTCAATGCTCTTCCAGGGCAGACCATGCGCAGAGCTCTGCTGAAGAGCTCTAGCATGAGAAAAAAGCCCTGTATTTGTTCTGCACAGCGCAAGCAGATTTAATAACATGCTTGCACTGTGTTTCCTTGCAACTTGTCTCTGGTGTCTCTATAAATGGATACCAGGAGACAAAAATGCCAGGAAAGAGTATTGTGCATGTGTTTGGAGCCTGCTTGTGGTATTGTGTGTGTGCAGAGTGAGCTGATTGTGGTGTGGTATTGTGTTATAAGGTCGGTTTTAGGCGTGTTGTGTTTGTGGTGTAATGTAATGCATATGTGGCTAGGGTCTGTAGAGAATGTGTGTATAGGGGATGTAGCAAGAGTGTGCATGCAGGCTATAGTGTGTGTGTGTGTGTGTGTGTATAAGTGATGTAGTGTTTGTAGAGAGTGTGTGTTTAGGATTGTAGTATGTGTTTGCTTACAAGGAATCTATTGTGTGTGTGTATATATATATATATATATATATATATATATATAAATATGTTTGGAAGTATTGTGTATGTGTGTGGTGCAGTGTGTCGGGGGGGTTCTGTGTGGATGTGAGGGGTGCAGTATGTGTGTGTGAGGTGTGATGGTGCTGTGTGTTTGAGTGCTGTGTGTGATTGATTTGTGTTAGGGTGCTGTGTGATGTGTGTGTGGGTGCTGTGTGTGAGGGTGCTGTGGATGATGTGTGTGTGAGAGTGCTGTGTGTGATGTGTGTGTGAGAGAGTGCTGTGTGTGTGTGAGTGCTGAGTGTGATGTGTGTGAGTGTGATGTGTGTGAGAGTGCTGAGTGTGAGAGTGCTGTGGATGATGTGTGTGAGTGTGATGTGTGAGTGCTGAGTGTGATGTGTGTGAGAGTGCTGAGTGTAATGTGTGTGAGTGTGATGTGTGTGAGAGTGCTGAGTGTGATGTGTGTGAGAGTGCAGATGTGAGAGTGCTGTGGATGATGTGTGAGAGTGCAGATGTGAGAGTGCTGTGGATGATGTGTGTGAGAGTGCTGAGTGTGAGAGTGCTGTGGATAATGTGTGTGAGAGCTGAGTGTGATGTGTGTGAGAGTGCTGAGTGTGATGTGTGTGAGAGTGCTGTGGATGATGTGTGTGAGAGTGCTGAGTGTGATGTGTGTGAGAGTGCTGAGTGTGAGAGTGCTGTGGATGATGTGTGTGAGAGTGCTGAGTGTGAGTGTGTGATGTGTGTGAGTGTGATGTGTGTGAGTGTGCTGGGAATGATGGGTGTGAGAGTGCTGAGTGTGAGAGTGCTGTGGGTGATGTGTGTGAGTGCTGAGTGTGATGTGTGTGAGAGTGCTCTGTATACATGTTAGAAGGGATTGTGTGTGTTTGGGGGGTAAATAAATAAAATAAAAAAAGTGTGTGGCTGACCCGGGTGGTGAGGCTCTTGTGTGGTTTAGATCGGTAGGTGGCTTGCTGTACTGAGTGGACTTCTATTTTGGTATAGGTTTTCTGTTGGGATCCAGTTTCTCATAGTTGGGGATTAGTTTTTTTCAACAAAAATTGGGTGAGTTTGTTTGCGGATGTTAGTAGGTGTTTGCACTGTGAAATTTTGAAAGAGGTCATAGATTGGATGGCAAGGAGAATATTTATTTCTGGCTGTAAAGGGAGGTTTGCCCCTGTGATGGAGTGTATGAATCCAGATATCCATGTTCAGTATGTTTTTATTATCGGGCATTGTCACCAGATGTGAAGCCACTGTTTATTGGCACTGCCAGCAGGTGTCTGAGTAAGCATTATGTCCCCCCCTCCCTTCTTACCTTTTAGCCTGGGAGGGGGGAACCGGCACGCTGGTGAGTGGGAGGGGGGGACCGGTGCACCTTCCCTGGTGGTCCAGTGGTAAGTGAACTCTAGCCTTACGGGCTAGAGTTCACTCTCGCGAGATCCGGTCGTTGCCATGGCAACGCTCCGGATCTCGCGAGAGGAACCCGGCGAAGCTGCAAGATAGAGCTCCGCCGGGTTCCTCTGCTGGCAGGCTGGCTCCCTCCCTCTCTCTCCCCGCCGGCGGGCGCCTTTGACAGCATGTGGGCCGGTGAGGGAGATCTTTGATCTCCCCACCGGCCCTCCATGGAATACAGCGGGGCCGGCTCTAGGATAGTGCCGGCCCTGCAAAGACCGGCAGGGGAGATCCTGGGACCTTCCCCTGCCGGCCTCGGCCCACGGCCACCGCGGCCCACCGGGCATTTGCCCGGTGTGCCCGATGGCCAGTCCGGGCCTGCAGAGCTGGGTAGACTACAGAGATATCCATAAAATACGGAGAGATAACACACAAAGCTGAGCATAATGAGATACTCACAACTATCCCACACAGCCAGGATCAATGAGAAATATCACACAGAGCTACACAGAGGAATTTGGTGATTTAAGCTTTGAGTGGGCCACACAGTGCATGTCGCTGTAAAATTATAAGGCTCTTTCTATCTTCCTAGCCCTCTCTGTGCTTTCTCCCTTACATGATCTCAACTTCAGTAGTGCTCCTACTATGATAACTTTAGATTTCTATTAAATATTGCTGTTGTTATGAAACATGTCAGCTACTCCATTAGCTCTCAGCACACAGTGTGCACATATTAAAGCCTCATGAGTCTAACAGACTCCAACCATTTCAGCTACTACTGATAGACTCCTTATTACCTTTGCAGCTGGTCATATCATTAATCTGCAGTTGTAACAGTGAGCCAACAAGTAGCCAAAATTGGTAACATAATCATCAATCATTACAATTAGAATAGATTAAAATCAGGATCACATCTGTCCTCAGAGTCACAGCCCCAATACTACAGTTTAAAGCACAACTTTTTAAAGGGACACTATAGTCACCCAGACCACTTCAGCTCAATGAAGTGGTCTGGGTGCAAAGGTCCCTCAGGTTTTAACCCTGCAGATGCAAACGTTTACATTTGGGGTAACCCCTTAAGACCGCAGGACGTTCTATGCCATCCTTAATTGGCCGGCTCTAAACACCGCAGGACGACATAGAATGTCCTGCGCGGCCTTACCCCACGTGGCCGGCGGCACATGGCCGCTGCAGATCGCGGTCGGGGGGCATGCCTGGCCCCCTAGGTAGCCCCCTGTGTCTGGGGACCACGGTCTGCAGCTTCTGATCGCAGTGACAGGCTGTCACTGAGATCGGTATTTACCATGTGGCTGACACATGGAGCCGGCCGCATTCTCCTTCAGCAGATCACAGTCGGGGGACATGCCTGGCCCCCCTGTCAGTGTGATCAGTGTTACTATGTGTCAGCCTATTGGCTGACACATGTAACTGCAGCCATTAGCCCCCTACAGATCGCGGTGGGGGGCATGCCTGTACCACCCAGGCACTCCCTCTGTGGCCAATTACCGCGATCTGTAGGAGGTGTTCACAGTGACAGCAAGTCACTGTGATCACTGTTAGTATGTGTCAGCCAATGATCTCAGATCACTGGCTGACACATTGTCTCTGCCCCTCTCCTCACCTCACTTCGATCTGAGAGAGAGAGGCAGAGAGATCGTTGCTTTTGCAGCTCCTCTGAAAAACAAAGTTTTCAATTTTTTTACAAGTTTTAAAATATGTATTTTATTTAACCCTTTCAGTGCGGATCACAGCATATTACTGTAATCAACCTGATTAGGGCATTTATTTATTAATTTTTTTGGATCAAAAAAAAATTATTTCTAATTTTTTTTTGACCCTTTGTGTCAGTCGCAGCAACCAAAATCTCCCTTGACCCTTTCCCCGCTGCTGTGATCACTATACTGTACAGTATTTCTGCTGTACAGTACTGTATCAGTGATCACTGTGATCAGAGGGCTCTCTGATCAGACTGACTTTTTTTTAGGGTTATTTTCATAGATCTAAAAATAACCCTTTCAGTGTACTGATTGCAGCTGCCTATACTGTGATCAGTACATTTATATTATTTTTTGAGGGCGGGCAGTAGGTGTTAGGCAGGTAGATAATTAATTACCCACTTTAGTATATAAATTCATTAATTTGTCCCCCTAGAATGGCTACTCAGCCGAGGAGGCGTATGCCATTCTGGCAGGCAGTGAAAGTGACACTCTGCAAGACAGTGACACTATCACTGTGACCCACTTTAGTATATAAATTCATTAATTTGTCCCCCTAGAATGGCTACTCAGCCGAGGAGGCGTATGCCATTCTGGCAGGCAGTGAAAGTGACACTCTGCAAGACAGTGACACTATCACTGCCTCTGACATTGAGCCTCTGAGTGAGACCTCAAGTGATGGTGCCCCACCACCACTCACAAGAGGACGCTCAGCAAGCCCAATGCCAGGCGGAGACTGGGTGCCTCCAAATATGATGGCCCCAGAAATACCGCCGTTCACTGTTACACCTGGCATCACTGTAACAGTGGACGACTGCGAGCCAATTCGTTTTTTTGAGCTCTTTATGTCAGACGATATATTTGAGCTTATGGCTCAGCAAACAAATTTGTTTGCTATGCAATATCTCTCTGCACATCCGGGGTCCCATCATGGTCGCAGGAATATGTGGAGACCCACGGATGTCGCAGAGATGAAGCGGTTTTGGGCTTTAACCCTAATGATGGGTATTGTTAAAAAGCCCAGTATCAGGTCCTACTGGAGCAAGCAACGCATCCTGGCTACACCTCTTTTCCTGTTGAGGGATCGCTACCTGCAACTGCTGCGATTCCTTCATTTTAATGATAACTCACTATGTCTCCCTAGAAACAACCCACTGTTTGACAGGCTATATAAAATTTGTCCCTTTATCCAACTCCTGTCAGACAGATTTTCTGAAAATTATGTCCCAGATAAAGATATTTCAATTAACGAGTCCCTTATGAAATTTAAAGGTCGACTGCTATTTAAGCAATATATTCCATCTAAGCGGTCCCGATATGGCGTTAAATTTTATAAATTATGCGGATCCTGTACTGGTTACACATGGGCGTTTCGCATTTACCAGGGGAAGGATAGCCATCTTGACCCACCAGGATGCCCTGATTCTGTGGGTACAAGTGGCAAGATTGTTTGGGATCTAATCCTTCCCTTGTTGAATAAGGGATATAGGCTATGGGTTGACAATTATTATACCAGTATAGAATTATTTAAAAATGTATATTGTTTTGAAACCCTAGCCTGTGGCACAGTGAGGAAGAATCACAGGGGTTTCCCCCAAGCCCTGGCAAGAGGCAGAAGCAGTAGAGGTTCCTCTTCAGCTCTCCGCCAGGATGAGTTGCTTGCTCTTCGCTTCAGAGATAGGAAAGATGTATACATGCTGTCTACGATGCATGACGAAAGTACAGTGCCAGTGTCTGTGAGAGGTAGCACCGAAGTGCATTGTAGACTACAGCAAGTTTATGGGGGGAGTAGACTTGGCTGACCAATGCATACAGCCCTATCTGGTGAACCGAAAAACTAGGACCTGGTACAAGAAAATTGCAATCTACGTGAGCCAGATTGCAATTTTCAATGCCTATGTCCTCTATACAAAAGAGGTCATAGGTAGGCCCTGCCCTTTCCTCGAATTCACATTAAGCCTTTTGTCCCATATGTTATTTACCCAGCCCCCCAATCCCACTTTGGAATCAGGAGATCTCCAAAGACTTTGTGGCAAACACTTCCCTTCCCGAATCCCACCCACCCCTAGTAAAAAAAGCTCCCCAAAGAAAGTGCCCTGTTTGCTACAAGAAAGGAGTCCGAAAGGACTCCAGTTATTATTGTCCAACCTGCCCATCTCTAACCGCCCTCTGCATAACAGACTGTTTCAAAGTCTACCATACAGAGCTGAACTTCTGAATCACTCTGTATGGGACTTTGGCAGTTTGTTTGCTTGATTTCTGGATTTCTGACCTCGGCTTGTCCTGACTACGCTTTGTTAGCTGCCTGTACCGACCCATTGGCTTGTTTTACCGACTACTCTGACTTATGGATTCCCCTGACCTTGGCCTGTCCCTGTTTACGCTAGCCATTCTAAAGTGGCTACACCAAACAACTCAAAATACTACATTTGTAGTACTTGAAATGTGACTTCCCAATAAAAAACTAATCAAAGGGTTAATGCTGTGATTAGCACTGAAAGGGTTACAAAAAATAGTTTTTTGTTTTTTTTTACTTCTCAAACTTTTCGCAGTGACTCTCTATGTGATATCAAAGATCTCTATGCCTCTCTCTGCCTCTCTCTGCCTTCAGATCAAAGTGTATGTGGGGTACTGTTCTATTCATGTGATATAATAAAAACATGGAAACATGGTACATGTGGGTACTGTTATATTCAAAAGACAGTGTTAAATCAAAATACTAAGTCTCTAGTGCACTAATATCAGGATTATGAAATTTCCAGTGAAAATGCTATTTATCTGATTAAAAAGGCAAAAATTAAAGAAGAAAATCGCTACATGGGCCCAGCATTTCTGTTAAAATTGCTAGACCAAACATCTCAAATTATGCCATTTGTTATACTCTGGGGTGCCTACTTTTGAAAATGGTTTGCCATAACGGTGGGAATGTTATTACCCAGGCTGCCATACTCTCTGAAAAGCTACATAGGCCCAGAAAATAATTTTGGCAAACTTACAAGCTGAAAGGGCATCTAATATATTCCACCCTGTGACTTATCAGTAAAATCTGAAATAATAGTACGTGGGGGTACCGTTATATTCAGGAGACAATGTTAAATGCAAATAGTGAGGCTTTGTTGCAATAACTCATATCAGGAATATGAAATGTCCTGTGAAAATTTAGTTCATATGTGTGAAAAAGCACAAATAGAGCTATAACCGCTATGTGGGCCCTTCATTTCTGATAAAGTGGTTAGACCAAACATCTTGCAATGCACCATTTCTTATACTCTGGGTTGCCTACTTTTGAAAATGGTATGCCATAATAGTGGAAATGTTATTACCCAGGCTGCCATGCTCTCTCAAAGGCGAGATAGACCCAGAAAATCACTTTGCCAAATTTCAATGTAATAAAGCCTAAATGGATAAGCCGTATATATGACTGTGTAACTTTCCAAAACACCATAAAACCTATACATGGGGGGTACCGTGGCGCTCGTGAGACATCACTGAACAGAACTAGGAGTGTTTCAGGGCAGTAAACTATATACTAACAATAATATTATCAGTGAAAGTACAGATTTTATGTGAAAAATGCCACACAAAAAAACACTAAATTTGGCTAGGGTTTGTGCCCAAGTGGCTACTACAAAAGACTGGGCATACCCCATTTTGAATACCCTGGGATATCTACTTTTTCAAATGGTATGCCATGATGGGGGTCATTTTAATTTCTTGGCTGCCATACGGTCTCAAAGGCAGCCTGGACACTGCAAACTAATCTGACAAATTTCAAGGTGAAAAAGCATAAATGGATAAGCCGAATATATATGACCCTATAACTTTCCAAAACCCCATAAAACCTATACATGGGGGGTACCATGGCACTCGTGAGACATCACTGAGCAGAACTAGGAGTGTTTCAGGGCAGTAAACTATATACTAACAATAATATTATCAGTGAAAGTACAGGTTTTATGTGAAAAATGCAAAAAAACAAAACAAACGCTAACTTTGGCTAGGGTTTGTGCCCAAGTGGCTACTACAAAAGACTGGGCATACCCCATTTTGAATACCCCGGGAAGTCTATTTTTTTCAAATGGTATGCCATGATGGGGGTAATTTTTATTTCTTGACTGCCATACGGTCTCAAAGGCAGCCTGGACACTGCAAACTAATCTGACAAATTTCAAAGTGAAAAAGCATAAATGGATAAGCCGTATATATGACCCTGTAACTTTCCAAAACCCCATAAAACCTATACATTGGGGGTACCATGGTGTTCGTGAGACATCACTGAACAGAACTAGGAGTGTTTCAGGGCAGTAAACTATATACTAGCAATAATATTATCAGTGAAAGTACAGATTTTATGTGAAAAATGCAACAACAAAAAAACGCTAACTTTGGCTAGGGTTTGTGCCCAAGTGGCTACTACAAAAGACTGGGCATACCCCATTTTGAATACCCTGGGATGTCTACTTTTTCAAATGGTATGCCATGATGGGGGTCATTTCCATTTCTTGGCTGCTATACGGTCTCAAAGGCAGCCTGGACACTGCAAACTAATCTGACAAATTTCAAGGTGAAAAAGCATAAATGGATAAGCCGTATATATGACCCTGTAACTTTCCAAAACCCCATAAAACCTATACATTGGGGGTACCATGGCGCTCGTGAGACATCACTGAACAGAACTAGGAGTGTTTCAGGGCAGTAAACTATATACTAACAATAATATTATCAGTGAAAGTACAGATTTTATGTGAAAAAAAACAAAAAAAGAAACCAAACGCTAACTTTGGCTAGGGTTTGTGCCCAAGTGGCTACTACAAATGACTGGCCATACCCCATTTTGAATATTGGGATGTCTAAATTTTCAAATGGTATGCCATGATGGGGGTAATTTTCATTTCTTGGCTGCCATACGGTCTCAAAGGCAGCCTGGACACTGCAAACTAATCTAACAAATTTCAAGGTGAAAAAGCATAAATGGATAAGCCGTAAATATGACCCTGTAACTATCTAAAACCTCATAAAACCTATACATGGGGGGTACCATGGTGTTCGTGAGACATCACTGAACAGAACTTGAGGTGTTTCAGGGCAGTAAACTATATACTAACAATAATATTATCAGTGAAAGTACAGATTTTATGTGAAAAAAAACAAAAAAAGAAACCAAATGCTAACTTTGGCTAGGGTTTGTGCCCAAGTGGCTACTACAAAAGACTGGCCATACCCCATTTTGAATATTGGGATGTCTAGGTTTTCAAATGGTATGCCATGATGGGGGTAATTTTCATTTCTGGGCTGCCATACGGTCTCAAAGGCAACCTAGGCCGCTCAAACCAATCTGTCAAGTTTCTATGCAGAAAATAAAATAATGGACAAGCCGTATATTTGACCCTGTAACTTTCCAAAACCCCATAAAACCTATACATGGGGGGTACTGTTCTACTCGTGAGACATTTCTGAATAGAAATATGTATGTTTTATTGCAGGAAAACCGAACAGTATTCTGACATTAACAGTTAAATTGCATGCTGAAATTGAAAAATAACAAGATTTCATATTTTTTTTAAGTTTTTTAGATTTTATTCATATAAAATGGAGTTCCATATATGAATGTTTGATATTAGATGAAAGCTCTGTTTCCCCTGAACAAAATGATATATAATAGGTGTGGGTGCACTTAGTATGAAAGAGGTAAATTATTGTTGAACAGACATATAGTAAAATTCTGTGGTTTGTTTACATTTTTTGGGGGATCACAACTTGTACATTTGGCTGCAGTCTTAAGGGGTTAAGCCAGCCTCTAGTGGCTGTCTTCCGGACAGCCACTAGAGGCGCATCTGTGACGCTGGAGGCATATTATGCCTCCATCGTGCAGAGCGTCCATAGGAAAGCATTGAGAAATGCTTTCCTATGGACACTTTGAATGCGCGTGACACGCTGACGGCGGCGGGGGAGGAGAGGTCACCAGCACCGAGGAAGCCCGGCGCTGGAATAAGGTAAGCTGCTGAAGGGGTTTTAACCCCTTCAGCGCCACGGGAGGGGGATCCTGAGGGTGGGGCCACCCTCAGGACACTATAATGCCAGGAAAACCACTTTGTTTTCCTGACACTATAGTGATCCTTTAACTAGCCACATCATGAATGTTTCAAGTTTCAGCTGTAGAGTGACTGAGCACTTTAAACCCCTTAAGGATACATGACATGTGTGACATGTCATGATTCCCTTTTATTCCAGAAGTTTGGTCCTTAAGGGGTTAAAGAATATGGTGGGTATGTGCAGCAGGAGTTAATAAAACTATTAAAGCTATGCAGCACAGTGCTCTATGTCAGACATGTCACCCTCTCCTTGTCACCACTGGGCCTCATGGCTTTAGATATATTAATTATATATTTGAGTAAATTACACATTTACCTTTGGCTAGAGCTAGGAGCTGCTGCTGTTGTGCTCTCCCTGTGCTGCTTTCAAGATGGCCTCATGCTTCTCTCTTCTTTGGGAACTGTAACCCCACCCCCTGGTGCTATCAGCCAATGATGACCCCTGAATAGAGAGGCCAATAGCATGCCTCCACTCATGGGCAGCTGGATGTGATGCCCTAAAGGGAAATACAAAAATTCCTTCTTAACCCCTTCAGGACGGAGTCAATAGTACATGTTCTGATCAAAACAAAACGTAAACAAAAACTGGAATTTGCGCTATATATCTGTTCAACCGTAATTCACCTCTTTCATATTAAATGTACACACACTTATTATATATAATTTTGTTCAGGAGAAACAGGGCTTTCATTTCATATCAAATGTTTATATATGAAACATCATTTATTATGAATAAAATAAAATAAAACTGAGAAATTTTTAAAAAAAATGTTTAAAAATTGTAGTTCCGCCTCACATTTTAGCTGTAAATGTCATAATACTGTTAGTTTTACTGCAAAAAAATGCACATATTTGTAATCAGCGATGTCTCACGAGTACAACAGTATCCCCCATTAACAGGTTTTATGGTGTTTTGGAAAGTTACAGGGTCAGATATAGAACGTTCCATTTTCAAATTGAAATTTGCCAGATTAGTAATGTTACCTTTGAGACGGTGTGGTAGCCCAGGAATGAGAATTACCCCCCTAATGGCATAGCATTTGAAAAAGTAGACAAGCCAAGGTATTGAAAGTGGGGTATGTTTAGTCTTTTTTTGTAGCCACTTAGTCACAAACACTGGCCAAAGTTCGCGTTAATATTTGTTTTTGTGTGAAAAAAGCAAAAAACTAATATTTGGCCAGTGTTTGTGACTAAGTGGCTACTAAGAAAGACTGGACATACCCCACTTGCAATACCTCGGGTTGTCTACTTTTGCAAATGGTATGCCATCATGGGGGTAATTCTCATTCCTGGCCTACCATACGCTCTCAAAGGCAACATAACCAATCTGGCAAATTTCAATGTAAAAAAAATGAAATGCAAGCCTTATTTGTGACTCTCTAACTTTCCAAAACACCATAAAACCTGTACATGGGGGGTACTGTTATTCTCATGAGACTTCACTAAACACAAATATTAGTGTTTTAAAACAGTAAAACATATTACAACAATAATATAGTCCATAAAAATGCCGTTCATTTGTAAAAAATGCAAACAACGTCACTTTTACTTAAAATATCAGCGTTGTAATACAATTTACCAGTTTGAAACACTAATATTTGAGTTCAGCGAAGTCTCCCAAGTAAAACAGTACCCCCTATGTACAGGTTTTATGGTGTCTTGGAGCGTTACAGGGTCAAATATAGTGCTTGCAAATTAAATTCTCTGCACTTTCTCCCTGTGTTGTCAGGCATGTCAATCAAATTTTAATTAATAAAATCACATAATTATGTTAAAAGATTATTTAAATATACACATAGAATTTTAATATATATGCATTTATAGGTATTTAAATTCTACGTGTATACTAATGTAATCTTTTATGTAATTATATGTATTTATCTATATATATATATATATATATACAGGGAGTGCAGAATTATTAGGCAAGTTGTATTTTTGAGGATTAATTTTATTATTGAACAACAACCATGTTCTCAATGAACCCAAAAAAACTCATTAATATCAAAGCTGAATATTTTTGGAAGTAGTTTTTGGTTTGTTTTTAGTTATAGCTATTTTAGGGGGATTTCTGTGTGTACAGGTGACTATTACTGTGCATAATTATTAGGCAACTTAACAAAAAACAAATATATACCCATTTCAATTATTTATTTTTACCAGTGAAACCAATATAATATCTCAACATTCACAAATATACATTTCTGACATTCAAAAACATAACAAAAACAAATCAGTGACCAATATAGCCACCTTTCTTTGCAAGGACACTCAAAAGCCTGCCATCCATGGATTCTGTCAGTGTTTTGATCTGTTCACCATCAACATTACGTGCAGCAGCAACCACAGCCTCCCAGACACTGTTCAGAGAGGTGTACTGTTTTCCCTCCTTGTAAATCTCACATTTGATGATGGACCACAGGTTCTCAATGGGGTTCAGATCAGGTGAACAAGGAGGCCATGTCATTAGATTTTCTTCTTTTATACCCTTTCTTGCCAGCCACGCTGTGGAGTACTTGGACGCGTGTGATGGAGCATTGTCCTGCATGAAAATCATGTTTTTCTTGAAGGATGCAGACTTCTTCCTGTACCACTGCTTGAAGAAGGTGTCTTCCAGAAACTGGCAGTAGGACTGGGAGTTGAGCTTGACTCCATCCTCAACCCGAAAAGGCCCCACAAGCTCATCTTTGATGATACCAGCCCAAACCAGTACTCCACCTCCACCTTGCTGGCGTCTGAGTCGGACTGGAGCTCTCTGCCCTTTACCAATCCATCCATCTGGCCCATCAAGACTCACTCTCATTTCATCAGTCCATAAAACCTTAGAAAAATCAGTCTTGAAATATTTCTTGGCCCAGTCTTGACGTTTCAGCTTGTGTGTCTTGTTCAGTGGTGGTCGTCTTTCAGCCTTTCTTACCTTGGCCATGTCTCTGAGTATTGCACACCTTGTGCTTTTGGGCACTCCAGTGATGTTGCAGCTCTGAAATATGGCCAAACTGGTGGCAAGTGGCATCTTGGCAGCTGCACGCTTGACTTTTCTCAGTTCATGGGCAGTTATTTTGCGCCTTGGTTTCTCCACACGCTTCTTGCGACCCTGTTGACTATTTTAAATGAAACGCTTGATTGTTCGATGATCACGCTTCAGAAGCTTTGCAATTTTAAGAGTGCTGCATCCCTCTGCAAGATATCTCACTATTTTTGACTTTTCTGAGCCTGTCAAGTCCTTCTTTTGACCCATTTTGCCAAAGGAAAGGAAGTTGCCTAATAATTATGCACACCTGATATAGGGTGTTGATGTCATTAGACCACACCCCTTCTCATTACAGAGATGCACATCACCTAATATGCTTAATTGGTAGTAGGCTTTCGAGCCTATACAGCTTGGAGTAAGACAACATGCATAAAGAGGATGATGTGGTCAAAATACTCATTTGCCTAATAATTCTGCACTCCCTGTATATATACATATATATATATATATTTGCGGTTATTTGTATTTTATTTATAGATAGATAGATATATATAGAATGTCATTCTAAGTGTATTTTGTTACCAATATATATATATATATATATATCAATAACAAAATACAGTTAGAATGAAATTACATATGAATATATAATTTATATTAAATTTGGTTTCAATATTTTATTTATTTATTGTATTATTTTTTTAATTTATTATTGTAATTATACGTATATATAAATATATATAATATATGTGTATATATCTATTATATATATATATATAATATATAAACATATTATATATATGTAACGTCATTCTAAGTGTATTTTAATATTAATATATATGCTAATATTAATATTAAAATACACTTTGTATGACGTTACATATATATAATATGTATATTATATATTAATATATATTAATATTAAAATACACTTTGTATGACGTTACATATATATAATATGTATATATATTATATATATAATATATATACACATTATATATATATGTAACGTCATACAAAGTGTATTTTAATATTAATATTAGTATATATATTAATAGTAAAATACACTTATAATGACGTTACATATATAATATGTATTATATATATAATATATATACATATATTATATATATATATATACAGTATATAAATACTTTTAATTTAATTGTACACGTTTAATTTTTTTTTTTTTACACTACCTACCAGCAGGGGGACTGTCTGATATTTTAGACAGTCCCCCTGCTAGCTTATCCACAGCCAGCTATAGGGGGCCATGTGATCGCTCTTTGAGAGCGATCACATGGCCCCCCCGGGGCCTGATTTGCCGGGGAGGGCTGCCTGGGCTGTCAGGCAGCCCTCTAGAAGAGGATCGCGGCGGAGGTGAGCACATCTCACCTCCTGGGGGCTTAAGCCGTTACAGGGTTCTATTCCGCCGCAACGGCTTTAAAGCCCTTTAAAGCCGGGACGGCATAGAACGCCGTAACGGCGTTAAGGGGTTAAGGGAAACTAGGCATGTGCAAAACCTGCTGAAACAGGGCAGGTTTCAAACCATCCACATTTGTTGACATGTCTACATGCTCTCGGAAAACTTCTCCAAACAGCAGTCAATGAGGTGAAGTGGGCCTGCAGAACTAAAACAGATTATATAAAAAAGAGACTAATTTTTTACCATATATTTGGCTTACCACCCTCCACTCCAGAAATAGAATTTTAGTGTTTCTAAACTACACCATATCATTTATTTCCCACATAAAAACCAGTGGGGCACTGACCCTAGTGGTCCTATGTTTGATCTTTCACTGTCTGTTAGCATAGAAAAAGCATACAAAGGAGAAATGTAACAATGTTTATGTTTCTCCTCTTCATTTGCACTGGTATACATGTTTTGTCTGCTAAATTATGTTGCAATTTGCAAAATCATTTATATTAAATTACAAGAAAAAGTGATGTTAAAAAAAGTTACAATTATAAGTTATTTTCAGTGTTTTATTCAGTGGTGCAAATCAAAGAGAAGTTATCATAAAGGCAATGCATACAGGTGAATTATTATAGCAATACGGTGCAACATAAATGATACACACTTATTAATTAAAGATCATCAATTCTTTCATTATGCATGTCTTGTAGCAATGCCTGATCCTTAATATTAATCAATTTTCAGCACGTTTAGATTATATTAGAAATATTCACCAATATTTCAGAGTTAGATTTGATGTCTCCTGATAAAATCCCTTTTTATCTCCTTGAGGATAAATGTGTCTAATCTGCCTTAGACAATTTATTCTAATGCTTTTCAAATATGCATCTAATAGGAAAGCATGTGATGAATTAAAGCGACTCTGTCGCCTAAAATAAACTTTATCTAATCTACTTCAATTTAGCTCCCAGTATCTGAATCTCATATCAAAAAATCCTGAAACTCTAGTTTTCATAAAATATATACGGAAAAGTAGGGACTATTTTTTCTCATGTATAGCACTCAAGTTGACAAAACTTGTCAATGGACGTAAAATCAATTCCAGAAAAAGGCAAACAGCAGAGGATGTTTGCCATGGGAAGAGCAGAACAAAATGGCCACACCCAGATATTGAGATCCAGCACAAGGAAGAAAGGATAATAAAGAAACATATAGGCTAAGGACGCACGTTTGGAGGAAGAGCTGATGGAGTCAAGCTAGTGAGGAGACAACTAAGCAGAGAACGAAGCACACTGCGATAACTTTTCAGAACCACTCAGACTGCCCCGGCCTTTATTTATTTTTTTGTAAATAAGTGTTTTATTGAGTTTTTCAAGTGAAAGAGTTAGTCAATGCTGAGGCTCGCAGGCCTCATGAAAGGTATGCAATATCATAACAGAATTACAATCGTATCAGTTTAGAAGAGCTTGAAACACGCAGGTTTCGGCATGGTACGGTATTTTAAGTGTCGAATTTCTTTCATGCGGCACGCAGGCCCATTTTAGGATAGTTAAAGGGACACTATAGTCACCTGAACAACTACAGCTTAATGTTTTTGTTGAGGTAAGATCTATAGCTCCCTGCAGGCAATCTAATGTAAACACTGTATTTTCAGAGAAAATACAGTGTTTACATTGATTGATAGGAATACCTCCAGTGGCCGTCACTCAGAGTTTGAATATACGTCTGACGTGTGCAGGAGAGAGAAGGCACTGTGTGCGCGCCTTCTCTCTCCAGCCTGTCAGAGAGGAGAGGGGGCACGGTAGTGCGCTGAGGACTTCAGAGGGCGGCATGAATGCCGCCCTCTGAGGTCTGTGCGCATGTGTGGCGAAGCCGCGCATGCGCACAAGGGAGCAATGACGCTTCCAAATGGAAGCGTCTGATTACTCCCTGCTCGCGCCCGCCTATTTCGTCATTTTGACGAAATAGGGGGCGCGGCTTCACGAGGCTCCCGGCGCTGGAACCAGGTGAGTAAACAGGGGCTGCCTGGAGAGTCCCTTTAACCATAGCTTTTAAACGTGTGATGCTGTGGTCTGTGGGTCACCTGGGTGTTGTGTCTGGTGGGTTTTTCCCATGTCGGCAGTTTAGTTAGTTACGTCCATTCTCGGGACTTTAGGTGTGTGCGTGCCGGTGCTTTTGAGTTGTGGAGTCATGATGCATGCTCCGTGTCTGGTCCTTCATGCACTTTCATGTGGCGTTGTGTTTTGTGTGGTGACGTGTAGGTTCAACCTGTGCCCTAGTTGTGGACTCAGCCTTTGGGTATGGCCACCTCCTGCGGTTATCACCTCTGCGCGGTTGTGTGGCTTTGTGCGTGTTGTTGTGAGTGCTGGTGACCTCTGTAGGTGGTGTTATACTGGGTCTAGTTGTCGGCTCTCGTTATTTGTGTTGGCGTGTGTGTGGTGTGGGAGGGTTCAGGAGGGAACTCTGTCTGTGTGGGGGTGGGTTACTGTCGAGGGATGTCTCCGTCTGCGTCCCCAATTGTTGTGGCGGTCTGTACGATCCCGTTGTTCCTCGTTTGTGCTTCATAGTCTTCATTGAGTCTATTTACAAAGTCTACTTTGGTGGTCGTCAGTAGCCAGTGTGACCAGATTTCCAGATATTTATCTGAGGCATTAGTGGCATACATATTGAGTTCCTCTATTGCCCTAAGTTCCTCCATTTGGGAGAACCATGTGGTCAGTGGAGGGGTCACTGTCTGCTTCCAGAATTGTGGGAGCACTTGTTTAGCTACGTTTAATATTCGTATGGTTAGCGATTTTTTGTAGCGTGATCTGGGGGTCTTTGTGTGGTGTAAGAGCATGGTTTCTGGTAGGAAGGGTGGTGGTGCGTCAGAAAACGTTTGGATGAGGCCATGTTTTACCTAGTGTCTGTTCCCATGTCCCCATGAACTTCGGTTTCTCGGTCGGGGTTTCCCTTTGGAGCATGGAGTATATGAGTGAGATCCCGTGTGGTTGGGGGTCTGGGTCCATACACATTCGTTCAAACGTGGTGGGGTCTCGCGTCAGGGCTGTGCCTCCTGGGAGGGTGCGTACGTAACTGCGCAGTTGTCTTAATCTAAGGTGGTGTAGGGGGGCGGGGGGGATTCCCTCTAGCAGGTTCGGAAGCGTCTTGCAGTCAGTCATGTCAAGTAGGTGGTGTAACTTTTGAGCACCTTCTCCTTTGACCACTCCATGACCCTTTGGAGATGGCAGGATTTGTAGTATAGGGTGAGGTCTGGCATAGCCAGTCCGCCTCTGTCTTTGGGTAGTGTCAGCGTGGTCATCCTGACTCTTGGCCTTCTCTGTTTCCACACGTACTTTCCCATTGCTTGTCTCAGGGTGTTAAAGAAGAGTCTGGGGATAGTGATAGGGAGGGCCTGCATGAGGTAAAGTAGGCGCGGGAGACAATTCATTTTTATGACCTGGATCCTGCCTAACCAGGATATGTGTGGGTACGCCCAGTCTGACAGGTCCCGTCGGAATCTATCTAACAGGGGGGCAAAATTTTCCCTGAATAGGTCTTTGTTCTTCTTGGTCAGCCATGTGCCTAGATATTGTATCTTATGATCTGCCCATTGGATCGTGTGGCTCTGTCTCAGCGGGGCGGCCCTGGTCTCGGGTACACTAAAATTCAGGACGTAGGACTTTAAGAAGTTAATTTTGAGATTGGATATCTCCCCGTATTCCCTGAATGCTTTCAGGATGTTCGGTAGTGTGACCTCTGGGTTGGTGACAAAGAACAGGAGGTCATCGGCATACGCCGCTGCCTTATGCTGTGTGTCCCCCTTCATGATGCCCCCTATGTCCGCATTGTGCCGCACATGAGCTAAGAAGGGCTTGAGTGCCAGCACGAATAGCAGGGGGGATAGAGGGCATCCCTGCCTTGTGCCGTTATGTATCACAAGCTCTTGAGTCAGGACTCCGTTAACGGCGACATGTGCTGTGGGTCCGTCGTACAGCGCCTCAATCCAGCTCCTTAAGTGTGGTCCCAGTCCTACGTGTGTCAGTGTGTGGAACATATTTTGCCAGTCAACTCTGTAGAAGGCCTTCTCTGCGTCCGTGGACAGCAGGAGAAGGCCTCCGTCGCCTCCTCCCTGACCGTACATGAGGGTCAACGCCCTTACCGTATTGTCTCTTGCCTACCGGCCCATGACAAAGCCTACCTGGTCTGGGTGTATCAAGTAGGGGATGTGAGTTTGAAGGCGCGTAGCTAGGATTTTCGCCAGTCATTTAACATCACAGTTGATGAGCGAGATAGGTCTATAATTACCGCAATGTTCTCTGTCTCTGTCCCCCTTTGGGATGATTGCGATATGTGCTGTCAGTGATTGTTTAGGGAGGTGATGCCCCTCTCGTAGTGCGTTTAGTGCATCTAGCAGGGGGGAGTAGAGGTGGTCAGCGAATGTTTTATAATACCTCAGTGGTAACCCGTCTGGGCCTGGGCTTTTGCCTTGCTTTGTCATTTTTATGGCCATGGCCAGTTCTTCCATAGAGATGGGTTCATCTAGTTGGTTGGCGGCTTCTATGTCTATTGTTGGGAGGAGTGTGCTACCAGGTATCTAATGATTTTCTCCTGGAGGTTGGCTTTCGCCTTGTCCTAGTGGGGTTGTGGGAGGGCCCGGCCTTTATTTTATTCTCTAGAAGTACCTACCTACTCTCTACTCCCTACTTCCTGCGCATAATCTTCGGTCTGAATACACGGTATTACCGTGACTGCTGTGGGAAATTCTGACTGGGTTGAGAGCAAGTTAGGAGAGACACTGAGGAAATACAGCACCATTTTCTGGCATTTTACTACTATACAGAGTGGGTACATTCGAAAACTTAACAGAGTCTGGTAGGAAACAAATTTCTTTTGTATTTTCTTTTCCTTTTTTAAAGTTCAATGCTCGAGTAAGCATTTATTGAATTCCTCTAACACAAATAAATCAAGACCTGATATAAGGGTAAAAGTACAAAGATATTAAATACTAAGTAAATATTACTACCATGATTCAAGGAGATGGAGGTTTAGAGGGGAAGAGAGAAAGGGCAATAAACAAGGGAAAATAAGTGTCACGATACCTTACCTGTCCTCCTCGGACCCACGCACCACAGCGTCCTCCTTCACTGAGCGGCACGGCACTTCTGACGCCGGCCGCTCACTCAGAGCGGAATTTCTAAGTTCGGCGCATGCGCGCCACGGCCGTCGGCTTGAAGCCGACAAGGTCCTGACGCGGCCACGCCCCCGGACCTTTTGGGGGCGTGGTTTTAAGGCTACACACACCACACTATAAAAGGGCTGCCCTGACAGCAGTAAGATGCCCTAGTGTGGTTCTTGCTGGTTCCCCTAGTGATATTTCTGTGACATTTGTATTCTATCCTGGTATTTGACTTTTGGCTCCTCTATTTGACTATTCTATTCTCTGGTTCCCTGTACTTTGGCTTGCTTATCGTTATTCCCGTCTTCTGTTATCCCTTGACCTCTGGCTATCCCATTTGACTACTCTAACGTGAGTCCGGCCATTCTAAGGTCCGGTATACGTTCTATAGTTAGGTTACACTCTGCGAGAAGGGGTCACTGTCGTGACATTAAGTGAAGGAAAGAGAAGAAAAAAAGAGAAAAAAAAAAGGAAAAGGAGAGAGAGTAAACGACTTTAAAAGGGCAATGTGGTACTTTAATAATGCTAAAAGTGGAAAAGAAATGAAGGAAGAAAAAAAAATTAAAATAAACATATAACTCCCCTACTTTGATAAAACAATAATTTAAAACATATGCAAATAAAGGGAAAGGAAGAGGAAAGAAAAAAGGGATAAAGGGAAAACCAGGAGAAGGCATAAGAAGAAACAATGAAATTAGAGGAAAAGAATATGAGATTAAGTAGCGAATTGGGGAGGACAAGAAAGAGGCAACATAGAAAAAAAGAGAAAAAAATGGAAAGAAAAGGAACTATAAAGAAAGAAAAAGTGGCTTCTTACTGAAGCATTGTTGCCTATTTGATTAAGGCAACACTAGTGAATTTATTTTCGTTACCCTTCCTTGGAACAATAAATAATCCATCCCTCTACAATATTTCCTTCGAGCTCCACAGATAATATTTAAATAATAATATAAAATATAGAAAAAACAAGGACAAAAAATGGCAAGCCAAAAAAATATTACCAAGAAAGAAAAACCTAAAGAACAAGATAGAAATTCAGAAAAGAGGATGTCTGGTTTCTTTTCTCCTCGCACATCTAAAGAGCATCTGAATAAAGGAGGGATTGAAGATACAAATTCTTCAGTGGAAGAGAACTTAAATATAATAGATCAAACCAAATAGATAATCATATCACGCAAGATTTCCTTCAAAAATGTTTAGACAACCAATTACAAATGATTAAACTAGAGATTGAAAAGAACTCTAATAAACCACAGCAAGAGATTCAAATAATCAAAGACAAAATTACTATAAATGAATCTACAATAGAAAAACTTAGTGGAGAACAATTACATACAAAAGAAGAGATAAAAAGAATATCCATTCTTACACAAAAACTACAAACTAGGATAAACGATTTGGAAGACAGATCAAGAAGAGGTAATTTGAAAATAAGAAACATCCCAGAATGTATTACACAAGACAACCTCAAGAATTACCTGATGCATATGTTTAAATCTTTTGGAGCAGTTATTCAGGATCAAGATTTTATTCTAGAAAGATTTCACCGGTTAAACAAGCCAAAAAACGACTGGCTGTCTATAAATAATATTTCTTGAACTGATTCTTTAGAACTAGATCTAAATGTATTCACATTTAAAGGAGGAAGGAAAAAAGAAAAAGAAAGACATGAATAAACAATTATAAGCAGTATCTGATATATTTGATTTTTTTTATGATACAAATAATTATATCTAATATTTTAATTGAAATATCTTTACAAAGGAAAATATATAGGAAGAATATAAGATGAATAAGAGTAGGTATTTTATACAAATTAGGTATATTCTTGGCAGGATGTTCGAGGAGTGGGTTGGAGGAGGGGGAAGAGGGTGGCAGGGGTGGGGAAGAAAGAGGGAGGGTGGTGGGGGGGTCGGGGGCGGGGAGGAAAGAGGGGGGAAACTTTTTTGTATTAACACACATACCTGTCACTCACATTTCATGGTATTATATCCATTTTCCAACTACAACACATATGTTTCACTTATATAAACACTTTTTTTGTTTTTGTTTTTATATTTACTAGGCACTACATAACACATATATTTCAGAGACATACATTTGGATATTCTCCTCTTCAAACACCTACACAATATATTTGTTCACAATTACCCATATTGTCTTCTTTGTTTTCCTCTCTTTCCTCCCTCCTTTTCTCCTCTTAATAGTGCGCTATACTCAGGCCCGGACTGGCCATCGGGCATACCGGGCAAATGCCCGGTGGGCCGCGATGGCCGTGGGGCCGAGGCCGGCAGGGGAGATCATAGGATCTCCCCGGCCGGCCGCTGCAGGGCCAGCGCTATCCGAGCGCCGGCCCTGCTGTGTGTCTCCATGGGCCGGTGGGGAGATCAAAGATCTCCCTCACCGGCCCACAGGCACTGTTAAGGCCGCTGGCTGGGGAGTGTGTGAGGGAGGAGAGGACCGGCGGAGCTCTATCCAGCAGCTCCGCCGGCTCCTCTCGCGAGGTCTGAGCGTTGCCGCGGCAACGCTCAGATCTCGCGAGAGTGAACTCTAGCCGGCAGGGGCTAGAGTTCACTCTCACCACTGGACCACCAGGATGGCAGCATGGCACCCCACCCACAGGCAGAACGGATCTCCCCCCCTCCCAGGATAAAGGTAAGAAGGGAGGGAGGGGGGGGGGATATAACTTTTTTTTTTAATTATTAATAAAAAAATACTTAAATTTAAATAAAAAAATCACACTAAGAGCCCCATCACACACACATCACCCCCAGACACACACACAGCACCCCCAGACACACACACAGCACCCCGACACAAACACAGCACCACATGTGTGTCTGGGGGTGCTGTGTGTGTCTGGGGGTGCTGTGTGTGAAAGGGGGTGCTGTGTGTGTGTCTGGGGGTGCTGTGTGTGTGAGGGGGCTGTTAGTGTGATTTTTTTATTTAATAAAAAAAATACTTACATTTAAATAAAAAAAACACACTAACAGCCCCCTCACACACACATCACCCCCAGCCACACACACAACACCCCCAGACACACACAGCACCCCCAGACACACACACAGTACCCCCAGACACACACAGCACCCCCAGACACACACACAGCACCCCCAGACACACACACAGCACCCCGACACAAACACAGCACCACATGTGTGTCTGGGGGTGCTGTGTGTGTCTGCGGGTGCTGTGTGTGAAAGGGGGTGCTGTGTGTGTGTCTGGGGGTGCTGTGTGTGTGAGGGGGCTGTTAGTGTGATTTTTTTATTTAATAAAAAAAATACTTACATTTAAATAAAAAAATCACACTAACAGCCCCCTCACACACACAGCACCCCCAGACACACACACAGCACCCCCAGACACACACACAGCACCCCCAGACACACACATCACCCCCAGACACACACATCACCCCCAGACACACACACATATCACCCCCAGACACACACACATATCACCCCCAGACACACACATATCACCCCCAGACACACACATCACCCCCAGACACACACACATCACCCCCAGACACACACACATCACCCCCAGACACACACACACACACACAGCACCCCCAGACACACACACACACACAGCACCCCCAGACACACACACACAGCACCCACAGACACACACACACAGCACCCCCAGACACACACACACTGCACCACACACACACACACACACTACATTCCTTGTCAGCAAACACATACAACATTCTCTAAACACACCCTCTCTACAACCCCTACACACACTACGTCACCTATACACACACACTACAGCACGTATGCACACACTCGCTACATCCCCTATAACACTATGCTCCCTATACACACACACTCTCTACAGCCCCTAGCCACACATATTACACCACAAACACAAATTAAATTGACCTATTTACACAATACCACACCACACTCTACACACATGCAATCCCACATGCACCATACACTTTCCTGGCCCTTTTGTCCTCTGGTATCTCACCTGTGGAGACACCAGAGACAATTTAAAAGCAAACACAGCGCAAGCATGTTATTAAATTTGCTTGCGCTGCGCAGAACAAATACAGGGCCTTTTTCTAATGCCAGAGCTCTTCAGCGGGGCTCTGTGTATTGAACCAACATGCAGGGGCGTACCTAGAGCATTTGGCACCCGGGGCGGGTCCTATTTTATATATATATATACACACACACACTTAACTACAGAGATACACACACAACCACACACATAAACACATACATACACAATCACAGACCCACACACATACAATTACAAACACACATAATTAGATATACACACGCAAACATCACATACATGCACACATTTAATAATTAAGAGGTCCACCCAGCCTCCCTACCTTGCTCTGGGAGGGCTAGAGTGGATCCTCAGTCCCTGGTAGTCAGTGGTTGCTGCTGGGATCTCTGTGCTCTTCATGCACACGTTCCTTGCACATCCTGTAATATGACGCCGATGCTTGGATGATGTTATGTGCCGACTCACTGCAGGGCGAAGACAGTCAGATACAGTCAGATGTACACAGTTATACGCATATACTGTCAAATACAGCCACATGCACACCGTACCAAACACATAGTCACTTGCACACTGTCAAACGCACAGCTGCAGGCAGACAGTAACACACACGGTTACAGACCGACAGTCACACACACACACAGTCTCACACACACACAATTACAGGCAGACTGTAACATAGTTACAGGCAGCACACAGTCACACACACTCAGTGACATGCAGACAGTCCCAGGTAGACAATCACAGGCAGACATTCATACATACAGGCACAGGCAGACAGTCACACACACAGTCACCAAAAGTCAGTCTCATGCACAGTCACAGGCAGGCAGTCACACTCAGTCCCAGGTAAACTGTCACAGGCAGACATTCACACACACAGGCACAGGCAGACAGTCACAGACGCAGTCACAGGTAGACAGCCACAGGCAGACATTCACACACAGTCACAGATAGCCACAGGCAGACATTCACACACAGTCACAGATAGCCACAGGCAGACATTCACACACAGTCACAGATAGCCACAGGCAGACATTCACACACAGTCACAGATAGCCACAGGCAGGCATTCACACACAGTCACAGATAGTCACAGGCAGACATTCACACACACAGTCACAGATAGTCACAGGCAGACATTTACAGACACAGTCGCAGGCAGACATTCACACACATTCACAGACACAGGCAGACATTCACACACAGTCACAGACACAGGCAGACATTCACACACAGTCACAGACAGTCACAGGCAGACATTCACACACAGTCACAGACAGTCAAAGGCAGGGATTCACACACAGTCACAGATAGTCACAGGCAGACATTCACACACACAGTCACATATAGTCACAGGCAGACATTCACACACAGTCACAGATAGTCACAGGCAGTGGCGTACGTACCGCGGTCGCAGGGGTCGCAGCTGCGACCAGGCCCGGCACTCCAGGGGGCCCGGCCGCCCTGCGGCCCCCCGCGACCGGGTAGCAGCTGCCATGCTTTGCGGCCCCGGCGGCAAACCGCCGGGGCCGCATGTTAAGGGGTCCATCGGGTGGCCCATGCTGTCAGGGCCACCCGATGGACATGGATTGTAAGGGGGCCCGGTCTGCGCTGAGCGCTTTAAGAGCGCGACCGGACCCCCTGTGATGAGATCATCACACGCTGGGAGGAAGTGACCGCACGTCACTCCTCCCAGCATACTGAGAGCCCGCGCAGGAGGAAACAGAAAGGAGGAGGGAGTCAGAGTGAGAACTCTGACTCCCATCAGGCTGAGCCACCACTGGACCCCAGGGAAGTCACACATGGTAGGAAACATTTTGTGTCTCTGTATGTGTGTATGTATGTGTGTCTGTGTCTCTGTATGTGTGTATGTCTCTCTGTGTGTGTGTGTATCCGTATGTATGTATGTATGTCTGTGTGTGTGTGTGTCTGTGTCTCTGTATGTGTGTCTGTCTCTGTGTGTGTGTGTATCCGTATGTATGTCTGTGACTCTGTGTTTGTATGTATGTGTGTGTCTCTGTGTATGTTTGTCTGTGTCTTTGTCTCTGTATGTGTGTGTGTGTATGTGTCTCTGTATGTATGTGTCTGCATGTGTGTATGTATGTGTCTGTCGGGGGTGTGTGAATGTGTTTGTGTCTGTATGTATGTGTCGGGGGGGAAGGACCCACAGTCAGGGGGGAGAGGGTCAGGGTAGGGGGGGGGACACGGATCAGATTCGCCACTGGTCACAGGCAGACATTCACACACAGTCACAGATAGTCACAGGCAGACATTCACACACAGTCACAGACAGTCAAAGGCAGGGATTCACACTCACAGACAGTCACAAGCAGTTTCACACACACACAGTCACAGACAGTCAAAGGCAGGGATTCACACACACAGTCACAAGCAGTTTCACACACACACACACACACACTCTCTCTCTCTCTCTCTCTCTCACTTACTGGTGGAGGAGTCAGTCAGTGAGTCCCTGGTGTGTTGGAGTTGGGGAAGCAGGGCCTCCTTCCTGCTTCCCCTCAGTGTGCTGCAGTGAAAGGCAGCAAATGGAGGCTGTCTGTAGCTCCGCCCCCGCATCCGGTTTGGCTCCGCCCCCATTTCTCCGTGCAGTACACTGTACTGCTGAATTCCCAGCCCCTGCGTGTGTGAGCTGTGTGACTCCCGGCGCCCTGTGCAGCCACACAGCTCACAGAGTCACAAGCCCTGGAGGCACCCCTTGCCTGGTGGCACCCCCCTAACTGGTGGCACCCGGGGCGGACCGCACCCCCCGCCCCCCCTTAGTACGCCACTGCCAACATGCTCACTTTGAGAGGGGGCGTGATTGTCATTAGTGATGACAAAACACACCCTCTCTGGCCCCGCCCCCTTCTTTGGGGGCCGCTCTGATTGAAAAATGCCTGGGCCTAATTTTTTTCCCAGTCCGGCCCTGGCTATACTTCCCCCTCATCCTCATCAAAACAAAACGTAAACAAAACCTGGAATTTGCGCTATATGTCTGTCCATCCGTAATTCACCTCTTTCATATTAAATGCACCCACACTTATTATATATCATTTTATTCAGGGGAAACAGGGCTTTTGTTTAACATTAAATACTTAGGTATGGAACATAATTTAATATGAAAAAAATATATTATAATTTTAGTTCTACGTGACATTTTAACTGTGAATGTCAAAATGCTGTTTGCTTTTACTGCAGTAACATACACATATTTGTATTGAGCGATGTCGCATGTGTAAAACAGTACCCCCTATGTACAGGTTTTATAGTGTTTTGGGAAGTTATAGGGTCAAATATAGCGTGTTACATATTTCAGTTTTTCCACATTGAAATTCGCCAGATTGGTTACGTTGCCTTTGAGACCATATGGTAGCCCAGGAATAAGAATTACCCCCATGATGGCATACCATTTGCAAAAGTAGACAACCCAAGGTATTGCAAATGGAGTATGTCCAATCATTTTTAGTAGCCACTTGGTCACAAACACTGGCCAAAGGTACTGTTAATATTTGAAAATGTAAAAAACAAATTTAAATGCAAATTTTGGCCAGTGTTTGTGACTAAGTGGCTACTAAAAAAAACTGAACATACCCTATTTGCAATACCCTGGGTTGTCTACTATTGCAAATGGTATGCCATCATGGGGGTAATTTTCATTTGTGGGCTACTGTACGGTCTCAAAGGCAACCTGGCGAATTTTAATCTGAACAAAACTGAAACGCAAGCCTTATATTTGACTCTGTAACTTTTGAAAACACCATAAAACCTGTACATGAGGGCTACTGTTATACTCGGGAGACTTCGCTGAACACAAATATTAGTGTTTCAAAACAGTAAAACGTACTACAACAATAATATAGTCCATAAAAGTGCCGTTCATTTGTAAAAAAAATGCAAAAAACTTCACTTTTAATTAAAATATCAGCGTTGTAATACAATTTACCAGTTTGAAACACTAATATTTGAGTTCAGCGAAGTCTCCCAAGTAAAACAGCCCCCCCTATGTACAGGTTTTATGGTGTCTTGGAGAGTTACAGGGTCAAATATAGTGCTTGCGAATTAAATTCTCTGCACTTTCTCCCTGTGTTGTCAGGCATGTGATATATATGTATATATATATATATATATATATTATTTTGTTCTACATGTATTTATTTATTTTTTTTGTAATTCTTTATTTTGGTTGTGCAGGTGGTTACAGATTATTAACGGACGCCACAACAGCGTATTTCAAGGTTACAGTAGTTATGCAGTGGCATAGAAATTGCACATTTGTTATATTATGTAATGTATATAATTCTTAACGAAACGGTTACGTTGTCAAAAAAATTGTTAAGTAATGTAAAGTAGAACAAGATGTAGAACAAAAAACATATTAATTAATGCTTGTCGTTGAGTATAACGGCATTTATGTTAGGCATATCGATTTGTATATAGGGCTTAAACTTCGCCAATGAGACCGTTCAATCGCTAAATCAGGGGTTGGTCAGAGAAGGTAATTAGCGTGTTGTTAGCGGTCACAAGGTAACAAAGACATTGTAGAGGGTATCAAAAGTAATATCCATACAGATTTAACATATGTCTGAATGACTGCACATTTTTTGAGTCATAGTAGGTCAAAATGTATACTAGATTAATATGCGAGGCTTAGGCTAGAGCAGACCTGTCCAATAACACAACTGTAGCTTACTATCCAGATGCAGAAAAATTAAAAATACTAGTCTTAGTGTGCGCAAGAAGATTTTAGGTTGTGATAAGCATACTATGTTAACTCATAATAGAATCACTGATAAGGTGTAGTAAACAGACTAGCTGATCATGTACATCTGAGTAATATATAGAGACTGCCTTTTGTAGATGGGAGATGTGTCCTAGACAGAGATATGGTGCTTAAATGAACACCTAAGAAGCCCCCCAGGTGAGAAGTGATGCTGATAGACAAAAAAAAAAAAAAAGTCATACATCTGCTCATAGGGAAGTAAAACTATGCATCAGAGGGGAAGCAGTGCCAGTCGGCAGGAGTCGGCAGGAGCAAAGTGATGCATATAGCAATGCCCAGCTGTGACCTGGAAGGCCCTGTCAGGGAGACAGTACTCATGAGTAGGTCTTCCACAAGGTCCCCTGACAGGTTGAGAGTCCCAGTGCCATATCTCAACAGTTCCTGTTTTGGTGCCGCTGTTTGCAGCAGTGAGGAGCACTTTCTGCTTTGCCGACATGTTGGGGCTCCTCTCACTGCCGGTGTAGCCAGCTTCTGTTGCGGAGTAAGGCTGTGCCTGTGAAATGAGTGATCACACGGCTGCTTTGGGACTTGTTGCTGCAGCTTGCTTTCCACATCTCTGCAGGGCAGCGTGCTTCTCCTGCCCCAGGTTTGTGTGGGGGCCTGCAATTCGATTTCGGCAGAGTCCTTTTAACGGATGGCAGATAAGTCCCTGGAGATTGCTTTGGGGTTTTTGTTGGCGGCCTTTGTTCTTCTGCCTGTATGTCCCGTGTGTCTGAGGCCTCACCTGGTTCCGTCGACGCTCGGCGGGGGTCTTCATGAGCCGTTTGAGATAAGCGAGCATCGGGAGGTTGAGGTGAGTCAGGTGCCGTGTTCAGGGTTTGCTGTCTGCCCTCGAGCCTCTTCCAAAAGTTTGCGAACAGCCGGTTTAGTCGGATTTCAAGTGGTTCCAGTGGGTCTTGTGTGTTGGAGGCCCACGTGGAGTCCGCCATTTTTTCCGTGGCTGGACTGTGTGGTGGTCGCTGCCGGGCAACTCCTCCGTCGCTTGGTTGTAAGTAGTGGGTAGCTGGGACCGGGATAACCCCCATCGGTCCATGGGGGGGGAACTGGGACCCGGACTTACTTTATGAGCCGTCGGAGGCGACGGGGGAGCGGCCGCCTCCCCCGTGCCCGCCATGTTGGTAGGCCTCGGGCTGTGTCGCTTGGTTTTCAGCGGTTGGTGCCATATATTTGGTGCCATCGTGTAGCCCGCTTCAGCAGCTCCTTGTTAGTAGCCCTTTAGCTAGTTTTTGGCGTCGTTTTGTGGCTATAAGCTGATAAAATTCGCCGCTTAGAGCCAGAGCAGCTCTGACTTGCGGCCGCTCAGCTCTGCGGCCAGGCCCCGCCCCCGTTCTACATGTATTTTGATATCAATATATATATCACACTGAACCCCTGTGTTTAGTGTTCTTCTTTACTGAGCTGTGTGATGTTGCCGCGGCCGAAGCACTGATCGCATTTGCGATCATAGTAACCAGTGTAACCACGCCTCTTAGCGTCCCGTCCGGTTGCCATGACAACCCCCAGCACGCAGAGGTTCACAGCAGCAACAGCTGCTGAATACAATATGCAGAATTCGGCTTTTGCCCGCGTTTTTCGGCGGGCAGAATACTGGTGCACACACAGACTCAGGTAAGACTCAGCTGTAACCAATGTTCTTGAATTATTATGTTTGTTATATAAATTGTCACATTTTGAATGCACTGTTATCCTGATGAAAGTCCTGCTGTAGGACTGAAACATCGATCACCTTTGGTTGTTGCAGAATAAAGCTAAGTTTATTTTCACCTATATGAAGTCCTTGGAGTGCTTTTCAAAACTACTATATGTATTATTGATGCCGACAAGCACCGGGCCACATAACTTTGACTACACTGGAGTGCAAGCTTTTGGACATTGTTATACATTATGGTCTAGATGGCAAAGGACCAGCTATGCACCCGTGAATTCTAAATACTTTTTGTATATCACAGTCTCCCTTGATTCTGATAATTGGATCAGAGTGTAAATATCCATCTATCGGGGAGAACCTCTGCTTACTAAAGCGACAACCTATTACTTTTAGTGCACTACTGTTCTTCTAACCTGCACACATTGCAGTGTTGTTTTAGACAGTATATTGGTATCCACTATTCACTTATCACTTTTTTCACATTGGGATCACACTGAGTTTTATAAGTTTACATGGAAGAATTCTTTTCCCAAGCGGGAGGATTACTGGAACAGGCAGAAACCTTCCAGTACACAGAGGAGGATGCAGATCGCATTAGATGGGACTCCCTAACGACCGACTTACCACAAGCTACGACTCTTAAAGACATATACCTTGAACTAACCCGTCTTAAAAAGAAAGAAACCGACCTGGACCTGCATGGACTATTCCTGTCGGATTATCACAGACAACTGCAGATCCCTAGGGGATTCAGAATAAAGAATATTCCAACCATTGGACGGTCCAAACCAAAAGTCTGCAAGAAGTGGATAGCAGTACTGAACACATGCTCATTGGACTTGATCCTTATTATTATAGAAGACGTCAAGGAAGACCTGATAAAAATCAGACAAAGAATTACGCAACTGGAATCCAGAGAAGCACTACTCTTGACATCAACAGAGGCTGCCCCGACCATACTTAGATTGGAACAAAACATCAAAGAATACAAAACAGACCTCATCAGGTTTAAACGCGAAAAACAAGAGAAGGTGAGGAGTGATTACGCCGAACACAGGGTGTACAGGTGGCTGAGTGGGCAAAACGAACTACCACGTTTTGCAAGGAATAGACGCCCTATCCGAAAACCACGACAATACACCATTGACAAGATTTCAGGGGAGTCCACCTCAGATTCCGATAACCAACAAAGATCAACACAGAACCAAGCATCGGGTAATTTTTTAGAGAGAGGGACAATAACAGCAGGAATAACTACAAGACAACGAGCCAGACAAGACCCAGAACCAAACGTTTCATCAAGGGACGAGGACAGCGAGGCGGTACATATCGGTCTGAGAGGGAGACCACCTCGACGAAAGTAATTCCGGTCTTCAATTTGTCCACACGTAAACTCAACAGTGCTGAGATCCAGTTGCTGATGAAAGGACTCACCTTTGTGCCCACGACGTACCCTGTACCGCTGACCCAAGAAGTCGAAAACTATAAATTTGGAAGGTCCTTAAGACTCAAAGACTTCTTTAAAACCAATGATACTATGACAGCACCAATGAGCCACTTCAAACCTAAGAGCACCTGGGACCCACTTCCTAACCAATCCACCATCAAGACCTTCTTGAAATCATTAAACCAAGAAACACAACACCATCTAACACATGGCCACAAACCTAGATCAAATATAACGAAAGAGGAGCGACGGATCATCACCTCATTGGCCAACGACCCAAGCCTGGTTATCCGCCCGGCAGATAAAGGTGGAGGAATTGTCCTGATGAACTATAGTGACTATAGACGTGAAATACTGACCCAACTGGGAGATGTAACTACCTATCTAAAATTGACAACTGACCCAGCACAGGTGAACATGCTCCAAATTCAACAAATACTACAACGAGGCCTAGAAGCATCCTACATTACACAGGAACTATATCAATTTCTTTTACAAGAGAAACCCCGGACACCAATAATTTATACACTACCTAAAATTCACAAGCACCCGACTCTACCACCCGGTAGACCTATTGTCTCGGCAATTGGAGGGGTACTAAAACCCATTGTCAAGTGGCTGGACTCACTATTCAAAGAACCAATTGAGAGCCTGTCAACATGCATTAAAGATACCCCAAGCCTGTTAGCTCAACTTAAACAATTTACCCATTTGGAGCAAGGAGTGACTTTTATCACATGCGATGTCAAGAGCCTGTACACAATCATCCCGCATAGTACAGGCATCGCGGCAATGAGGAAAATTCTAACAGTATCACCTTCGTACAAAGGACCACCGATAGAGTACACACTGGAACTACTCCTCTTGGTGCTTAATCGAAACTACTTTAGGTTTGAACATACATGGTACCAGCAAATCTCTGGAACCTCGATGGGAGCAGCCATGGCACCTATGTATGCTAATGGCTTTATGTATGTGTTCGAGCAGGAGCACATACTCACGCCATTTCGAAACAACATATTATTTTACAGGCGTTTCATCGATGATATCATCATATTGTGGAAAGATGAGGGCACATCACCTGAAGAGATGCTTGAAACTATAAACAATTTGAATACACTGGTCCGGCTTACTATGGTCACCAATGACCAGTCTATTGACTTTCTGGATGTACGCCTATACAAGGAGAATGAGAAGATAGCCTTTACACTGTACAACAAACCCACAGACAGAAATACCATACTCCATGCCGACAGTTATCACCCCAGACATTTGATCAACTCTCTACCACGATCGCAGTTCATGAGGGTCATCAGGAATAACTCCAACGAAGCTAATACCAAGTTACAGTTAAATTTGATGTGGGACAAATTTCTAGCCCGGGGATACAGCCCAACCGTCTTGCAATCAGCACTCAGTAAATGCTTTGAAGACCAGCCCGTACAACCTCCTAAGGAACAAAGATTGATATTCCCTGTGACGTACACTACCATTTCAGACCACATCAAAGAAACCGTTAACAGCAACTGGCGGATGATGATCAATGATAATAGCCTACCAAGCCAATTTAAACAACGACCTATGATGTGTTACCGGAGGGGAAAGAACTTGAGAGACCTACTAGTCAAGACAGACCCATCACATTGCTACAACCAACCGTCACCCCATCTGAATCTGGGTTGCTACAGGTGTTTGGGGTACGTTACATGTAGCCATATGTTACCAAGTAAAACATTTACCCACCCACATACCGGCAAGAATTATACTATCAAGCATAGACTTACGTGCACCAGTGACTTTGTAGTGTATAAACTTGTCTGCCCTTGTGGACTGACATACGTGGGCAAAACAGACCTACCATTAAGGGAGAGAATGCGGAACCACCGATCAAACATACGAGTGGCATACAGAGACAAGGGATCTGAACAACCAGTGGCGAAACACTTTTGGGAAAAAGGCCATCCTCTACCATCGTTGAAGTTCATAGCAATTGACCATGTCCCACAACCAATGAGAGGAGGAGACCGTAAGAAAATTCTGCTCCAGAGGGAACTGCACTGGATTAGGACTTTGGACACGGTGCAGCCTAGGGGCCTCAACGAGAAATACAGTCTGGGCATCTTCCTATAAGACCGACAAAAGTTATGCAATATGGACATTTCCCTATGTATATACCTTGCATTGTGGGTTATTACTGACACTTTGTACATTAGTCTCACTTTATTAAATATAGCAAATCACCATAGTAGTAAAGCATATTTACATAACTAACCACTATGGTAACGTACACATGGGTACCTTTAGGAGCCTCAGTTGTGAATATGTAGATAGATGTATATACTTTCGACGCCACTAATTTTGGCCACCATTATTGTAGTCTGATCTAACTAAGCATCCCATAGTCACTATATCCAACTCTAGGATATGACCCATTGGCACCCTGTACAGTATGTATGCCTCACACTTATTTACATATCTATTGGTTGTAACATCCCGGGTCCCGTTGTGTGAAATTTTTGATGGCTGTAAGTGACTTTAGCATCCTAATTCACTCCAGAGCCACTAGGTTGGCTATGCAGTCAGCTATACCCAGCAACAGCTATTTTACCACTATATATAATAGAGGAAATTAGAATGTATGGACATATTGCGCTGAAAACCATCAGAGCATGCATTGCTTATGTATTTACATTTTTCTGATTTTCATCATCAGCATATTCATATATTTATTATGTACCGTTTGTCCCTGAGTATTTCTCTAAGTTCCCCCGATATTACATATGTATACCTTAGCTAGCTATACTTCAGCTAACTATTACCTTGCTTTCTCTCCTTATCTGTGTTTGATTTGTATAGATTTGTATATATTTGTATATAATCTGATGCCCGATCACACTGAACCCCTGTGTTTAGTGTTCTTCTTTACTGAGCTGTGTGATGTTGCCGCGGCCGAAGCACTGATCGCATTTGCGATCATAGTAACCAGTGTAACCACGCCTCTTAGCGTCCCGTCCAGTTGCCATGACAACCCCCAGCACGCAGAGGTTCACAGCAGCAACAGCTGCTGAATACAATATGCAGAATTCGGCTTTTGCCCGCGTTTTTTCGGCGGGCAGAATACTGGTGCACACACAGACTCAGGTAAGACTCAGCTGTAACCAATGTTCTTGAATTATTATGTTTGTTATATAAATTGTCACATTTTGAATGCATTGTTATCTTGATGAAAGTCCTGCTGTAGGACTGAAACGTCGATCACCTTTGGTTGTTGCAGAATAAAGCTAAGTTTATTTTCACCTATATGAAGTCCTTGGAGTGCTTTTCAAAACTACTATATATATATATATATATATATATATATATATATATATATATATTAATTTTAAAATACAGTTAGAACGAAATTACGCCTGTATATATATTTTTTATCTACCGTATATACTCGAGTATAAGCCGAGTTTTTCAGCCCATTTTTTGGGCTGAAAAACCCCAACTCGGCTTATACTCGAGTCAAGGTCTGTATTATGGCAATTTGCATTGCCATAATACAGACCGGGGGAGAGGGGGGCTGGCAGAGCTGTACTTACCTGTTCTGCAGCTCCTGTCAGCTCTCTCCTCCTCCGCGCCGTCCGTTCAGCACCTCGGTCAGCTCCCAGTGTAAGTCTCGCGAGAGCCGCGGCTCTCGCGAGACTTACAGTGTGAGCTGACAGAGGGAGCTGCACGGACGGCGCAGAGGAGGAGAGAGCTGACAGGAGCTGCAGAACAGGTAAGTACAGCTCTGCCAGCCCCCCTCTCCCCCCCACTGAACTGCCACTGGACCACCAGGGAAGGAGAGCCCCCCTCCCTGCCATGTATCAAGCAGGGAGGGGGGACGAAAAATAAATAAAATAAGAAATAATAATAAAAAAAAATAATAATAAAAAAGGGGGTATAAGGACCACTGTGGGAGGGGGGGGTATAAGGACCACTATGGGAGGGAGGGGGTGGGATAAGGACCACTATGGGAGGGAGGGGGGTATAAGGACCGCTATGGGAGGGAGGGGGGGGATAAGGACCACTATTGGAGGGAGGGGGTGGGATAAGGACCACTATGGGAGGGAGGGGGGTATAAGGACCGCTATGGGAGGGAGGGGGGGATAAGGACCACTATGGGAGGGAGGGGGGGGGATAAGGACCACTATGGGAGGGAGGGGGGGGATAAGGACCACTATGGGAGGGAAGGGGGGGATAAGGACCACTATGGGAGGGAGGGGGGGGATAAGGACCACTATGGGAGGGAGGGGGGGGATAAGGACCACTATACCACTATGGAAGGGAGGGGGGGATAAGGACCACTATCGGAGGGAGGGGGGTGGGATAAGGACCACTATGGGAGGGAGGGGGGGAGAAAAGGAACACTATGGGAGGGAGGGGGGGATAAGGACCACTATGGGAGGAAGGGAGGGGGGGGATAAGGACCACTATGGGAGGGAGGGGGATAAGGACCACTATGGGAGGGAGGGGGGGATAAGGACCACTAGGGGAGGGAGGGGGGATAAGGACCACTAGGGGAGGGGGAAGTAAGGACCACTAGGGGAGGGGAGGGGGAAGTAAGGACCACTAGGGGAGGGGTGAGTCAGGACCACTGGGGGAGGGGGGTGAAGGAACACGGGGGTGGGGAGGTAAGGACCACTGAGGGAGGAGGAGGGGAGGTCAGGACATATGGGGGGGGCAAATATCCTTGCACCGGCCCTGCACACACTGCATTCATACACTGCATTCATACACACACTGCACTCATACACACACACTGCACTCACACACACTGCATTCATACACACACACACTGCATTCATACACACACACACTGCACTCATACACACGCTGCACTCATACACACACACGCTGCACTCATACACACACTGCACTCATACACACACGCTGCACTCATACACACACGCTGCACTCATACACACACACGCTGCACTCATACGCACACACTGCATTCATTATACACACACTGTAAATAAATATTCAATTAATATATTTTTTTTAGGATCTAATTTTATTTAGAAATTTACCAGTAGCTGCTGCATTTCCCACCCTAGTCTTATACTCGAGTCAATAAGTTTTCCCAGTTTTTTGGGGAAAAATTAGGGGCCTCAGCTTATATTCGGGTCGGCTTATACTCGAGTATATACGGTATTTATTTTTTATTATTTTTTAATTTTATTTTTTAACGTATTTATATATTTATTTATTTTTTATTATATATAAATATATATTGTAATGAACCCTGAAGTGGTAGCTATGGGTTCGTATGATTTGAGCCGAACGGCTGAGAGCCAGGGTAATTATAGCTTGCCGTTCGGTACTTCTGGTCAGTAGTTAAATTCCCAAGAAACAAAATCCTCTAGTACAGCTTTCCCCAAGTAGCAATCAGGTACCCAAACACCAGCCGAAACATGATGAAGGGTGTAACAAGACTGAAGTTTAATGAGACCACACAGGCTTTTATGGAGGTCCCCTTGCAGGAGGACCTCCCACTGTACACAAACCAAATAGCCAATCATAAGGTATAGTTACACTTAAACACTCCCTGTCTCCGCCTGTGAGATAATGAGATAAGTTAAGGAATAACCTAATTATCTCCAGGCGAAGTGCATACATTTTCCCCAAAACTCAGAACACCCCTTTATGGTTAAGGTATCCCCACAAATGTTACATCCTCTGATAGCTCCGATCTGGGGGAGCAACATATTCAAATTTCACCCAGATCGGCTCAAGGTTTTTTAAAAAGTGTGGAAGTCTTAAGTTACTGACCGCACACGAAGCTCTTGCTCAAAATAGCTCCACGAATTCAGCGTGTGCGATCGGTCAATTCTGAAAATGTTAAATAACTCTAAAATCCACGAATGGAGCCTCCTGGCTCATAGGAGCGACTGTTCCCCTCCTGTCAAGATGGCCGCCGTTTTCTCCGCTACATGGCATTCGTATATACGAATTGCGGCCACCCTGAGAGAGCGCTTAATTGATGGGCTCTTTTGAAGTCAATGAGCCAGGAGGGTGGTTTGTGCCCGGTATTTTCAATCTACCGAACCAATGTGGCATAAACAAACCGAATGCTAAACAGATGAATGTTCAGAGAAAACCCCGATCTCCCGGTGGGTTTTCTCACATATATATAATGAAAATTATATATATATATTTAATCAATATAATTGTACGTGTATTTTGATATTAATATATACATATATAATTATGTATATATTAATATTAAAATACACGTAGACAGTGTATGTATATTTGTGTGTACATACGTATATATATATACTTAGATCATATATATAATAAATATATATGATCTAAGTATATATAATTTAATTTTACACTGTTTTAACATGTTTTCATTTTATTTCCAGGCAGCAGGGGGAGTACCTGTCATTACAGGAACTCCCCCTGCTGGCAATGCCTTGGACGGATATGCCGTCCATGTGATCGTGAGGTCCTCGCAAGGACCTCGCGATCACATGGCCCAGGGGGGCCGAAGAGGACGGAGGGGGACTCCCTGGGCTCCCAGGTAAGTCCCCAGACCGTGATCGCCGGCGTGGGATCGCCAGCGACCGGGTAAGTACAAGAGATCGCAGGGCGTTCTATGCCGCCCTGCGGCATTTAGAGCCATCTAAATAAGGACAGCATAGAACGCCCTGCGGTCTTAAGGGGTTAAAGTCCTGTTATATTGCTATCAAATGATATGAATGAATTGAAGGCGGAAGGGTTTTTTTTGCTCAATAAGAGAGAAAAAAATTTATTTTGATTAGCACATTTACATATTTGTTTACATATGTTTAAAAGTTTAGATTTTTGGTGTCTATGTATGTTTGTGTAAATCAATTAATTGTTAAAGCAATGTTAGGTTAACTTGTATACTGACAAGAAGAGGGACTCAAAATGAAACTATAAATGGTTAAAATAATATCAGTGAACGTACAGGGTTTAAATTCCCAATATAAGAGATCTACAGTTCATAGATTTTTAAAGCAACAAAGAGTGGACTTTTATACAGGAAACACACTGGAGATCTGAAGATAAAACATTTTTAAGAGTAAAGATTTCCCTATTATAATCCACGCATTTAATAAGGAAAAAAAACAAAAGGGTGTAGCAAGTTTTGAACTCGGTCCATCAGATTTTAGATCCTATGGGGCTTTACATGATAATTGTTGCCAAAATAAATGAAGAAATATATACATTGACGAATGCATATCTACCCAATGTATCCCCAGTTTGTCTTCTTAAGAAAATACTGGATATGACGGAAAAGTTAAGAAAGGTATGCTCCTAGTTGCAGGTGATTTTAATTAAATAATAGAATTCTAAGAAAACAAGATATGAGAATGACGACCACTTTAAATAAATTTAACTTGTATGAAAAGATTTTACCCATCTCTCCAAGTACATATGTCATACTGAAGGATAGATTTAATGTGTGGAAATCTTTCCCTATTAAATAGAATTATAAGAATAAAAATCCAAAACAATACATGGTCAGATCATAATATACTTATGCTGGATTTAAAAGAGGCATTTAGTTATAAGGCTCAACCTTCATGGAGACTAAATTAGAATATATTAAAATCTAAAGACAATATCCAACATATTTCCAAGCTAATTGATTAAAATTTTCAAGAAAACCACCCCCAAGATACATCAATACCGATCAATTGATGTGCTTTTAAAGCGGTTGTGGCGGAACCAGCTTCGCCACTGGGCATTGGAGAAGACTGATTGCCAGCCTCCTGCCCTGTGACTATGGCCCCATGTTGAAATGCTGGATTTTCCCCTGCAAAGACCCAAAAGCCGGGTCATTCGGTACTTTCCCTATGTGAGCAGTGTTACCCCAGATAGCTATGCCATGGAGCCCATTCGTATAACGAAAGACTATGTGAAAGACTTTGGCTCCATGGCAATTGAACTGTATGTATGTGATCTGAGCGCCATTCAGTAATAATTTGTACCTGTTTTATGCAATAGCTGCACATTTATATATTTTTATGTATTTAATTGTATTTTCCTACCATGTGGGTAATGGAGTTTTGCCTCTGTCCTTGGAGATAATTGGATTACTTCCCAATTATCTCCAGGATAGAAGACTCTGTGGAACTGGTTTTGGGCAGAAAAGCCATGCTTTATTTGGTCAAATAGGACTTTCCCTTAACTTTTTAACCTCTGAACCAATTGCCCTGATTTTTGAGTATGTGTATATTTCAAGCATGCTGATTCTGAACATGTATGTTTTATGTGAATGGTATGTATATTTTGGAAGTTATTAATATTTTGTAAAAAATGTATTTCTCTGCCTGTGATAATTATATTACCCATTGTGTTCAGTAATCATATCACAAGCAGAGGGGAAGATTTTGTGTGGGAGTGTCTGTGTTTATTGTACGGATTGGTTGTTGTATTTCAAAACCCTGTGGGCAGTACTATGTTTGTGGATTGTGAATAAAAGAGGCTGTATGTGTCAGTACAGTCAGTTCTGCTTGACCTCAAAACGAAGTGTCGTCTCATTATTGGGGGAATTGGATTGTATGCTGATTGCCAGGAGTGTAAGCTGATTGTATGCTTTTCCTGTTCAACTGTTTACAGCATTCATATGCTTGAGAGCATTTGAATGCTTCTCCGGTTCGGTGGTTGTGGTGTCTGCTGCAGTGCTTGGAGTCCTCAGGAAGCGCTAGGAGCATCCTTCAACGGAGGTACCCAGTCGGGGTGCCAGGTGATCCGTTACAGCAGTTATTAGAGGTCATCTAATAAAACTGGAAAATGAATTAAAAAAAAAACAAGGTAAAAACTTGACTGACTTGTATATAAGCTTTTCAAATTTAGCTAATGAAAATAAATTGCAACCATCCAATCAAACTTTTTCAGAAATGCTAAGAATTCAAGAACAAATTAATTACAAGTTAAGACAAAAGTCTATCTATGCATTGAAAAAGATGAAAATTAAATATTATGCCAAAGGACACAAAGCAGATAAATTATTATCAGAAAGACTCAAAAATTATAACTTTAAGTCCAAAATATCAAAACTAATATTAACAACAAAACATTAGTATCACCAGAAAGCACAGGAAAAGCTTTTAATAATTATTATGAATATCTATATAATTTAAATACCGTATATACTCGAGTATAAGTCGACCCGAATATAAGTCGAGACCCCTAATTTTACCCCAAAAAACTGGAAAAACTTATTGACTCGAGTATAAGACCAGGGCGGGAAATGCAGCAGCAACTGGTAAATTTCTAAATAAAATTAGATCCCCCAAAAATGATATTAATTGAATATTTATTTACAGTGTTACTATATAATGAATGCAGTGTGTGTGTGTATGAATGCAGTGTGTGTGTATGAATGCAGTGTGTGTGTGTATGAATGCAGTGTGTGTATATGATGCAGAGTGTGTTTGTGTATGTGATGCAGAGTGTGTTTGTGTATGTGATGCAGAGTGTGTAACCTTGGTGGGGGGGTGGGCATTTTTATTATTATTATTATTTTGTAATATTATTACATTTTTTATTTTATTTTAATATTATTTTATTTATTTTTTTCATCCCCACCTCCCTGCTTGAAACATGGCCAGGGAGGGGGGCTATATTATTCTCTGGTGTTTCAGTGGATGGGCTGTGCAGGAGGGGGTCTGGGAGCAAGCTGTTACTTACCTTTACAGTAGCTCCGTTCTGCTCCCTTCTCCTCCGTGCCGTTCAGCTCCACTGTAAGTCTTGTGGTCTGCGTGCCGCGTGGAGCATTGCCACGGTAACCCGTGGCAACGCTCTGATGTCCGCGGCTCTCGCAAGACTTACAGTGGAGCTGAACGGCACGGAGGAGAAGGGAGCTGGAAGGAGCTGCTGTAAAGGTAAGTAACAGCTTGCTCCCAGCCCCCAACAGGACCACCGGGCTTGTAATGACCTCGAAGGTCCTGGTCTGTATTATGGCAATGTAAGTTACCATAATACAGAATCTGACTCGAGTATAAGACAAGTGGGGCTTTTTCAGCACAAAAAAATGTGCTGAAAAACTCGTCTTATACTCGAGTATATACGGTAGTTACTCTCAAGACTCAGATATAGATAAGTATTTCCAAAATCTAGAATTTCCCAAATTCTCACAAACACAAAAACATTTTTAAATTCCCCCATTTCCGTAGAAGTTGATCGAACCATTTCTAAACTTTGATCTAAAAAAAAACCAGGAGCAGAAGGATTAAGCAATTCTTTCTAAAAAGTCAGTTGGGGATTTATAAGGAAATCTTTACAAAGTTTTGGTATTCAAGATTGGTTGCTGCAGGCAATTATGTCTATGTATCAAACTAAATTAGCAAGAACAGTAGGCCATGGCATTCCATTTGATTGGTTTTCCATACAAAATGGAACCAGGCAAGGCTGTCCACTTTCACCTCTTTTATATATCCTTTCAATCAAACCCTTAGCAATGAAAATTAGAACTAATCATGTTATTAAAAAGGTTTCTAAAAAAACAATTAAACAAAACAATTAAAAGTTAGTCTATATGCAGACAATGTTTTATTAACAATCACAGACCCACTGAGCTCACTACCAAGTTTAATGGAAGAAATACAACAATATAGTTTAGTTTCTAACTACAAAATTAACATAGAAAAATCTATGATTCTCCCTACATCAATAAATAGTGAGCTACAAAAAACTCAAATCCATGTATCAATTTAGTTGGGTCAAACATAGTTTTGTTTATTTGGGAGTTTAAATCACTAGAAACTTAAATAATTTAATGGAAGTAAATTTTTTAGATTTGTTAAAATCAGCAAACCATTCTATGAAAAATTGGAGGAAGGTTGAGCTATCATGGTGGGGCCGTAATAATATAATAAATAGCTATATTGTTCCTAAATGGTCATATTTGTTCCAGATGATTCCTCTCTCAATTTCCAATGCTTGGTTACAAATGATACAGCCTAGTATTTCAGACTTTATATGTAAAGCGAAACCATCCAGGATTAGTCAAAAGATGTTATCTATGAGTAAGAATAAAGGAGGTTTAGGATATCCAAAGATCAAAAATCTGTATCAGGCTACTGTTTTGACTCATTTATACCGGTTAAAATCCTATTCATCAGAATTTGAAGCATGGCAAGATATTGAAAGGCTTAAGCCAGGTTATGAGGATCTATCCTCAATTATATGGAACATTAAAGAAAAACAAGTACTTATGATTTTAAAACAATTCTAAGTCAATTAATGACCTCTTGGATTGATATTAAAAAAAAAACTGTTTAGAATTATGTCAAAATTGTTACCAGTTAATGATATAGGAATACTTTAGGCATCTACAGAAGATCTGAATTGGTTAGTATGGAAACAAAGAAATATCTCTCATATATATCACAATTGATAAAAAAAGATTCTATAAAATCATTTTCAGAATTGATGGTCGAATTTAATCTCTCTAACTCTTAAATTTTCAATTATTTGGGAGTGAACAATATCATAAATAAATGTCTTGTTTTGGAAGATTCTTTTAGCATTTCAAATATCTCAAAAAATATTCAACCATTTGAAAATTGATAGGACACAGTCGAAAACGAGATATTTGATTACAAACTTTAATAATATACAAAAAATACTTGCTCAATCCAAATGCAAAAAAGATTTGGGATTAAATATTGAGAATAAACAATGGAATAAAACGTTATTTAGTTTCACACCATACGTTCACTGTTTGAATCTATTGGAGATGCACTATAAAATTGCAAATAGATGGTACTGGGTTCCCACTAGACAAGTAAAATCTCGCCAGCTGAGTACGATATATGCTGGAGGTGTAATAGAGAAAAAGGAACATATTTACATATATGGTGAAAATGTGATAGAATTAAAGATATATGGATTAAAATTTGCCAATGGTTTACTAAAGTAACAAAGGTTAAGTTTAACTGGTCTCCACTGGAGGTTTTGTTACACCTTAATTGGCCAAATATGTCACTAAGCTATAAAATGTTACTCACTCATATTTTGTTAACAACAAAATTAATGATTGCTCAAAATTCGAAATCCTCTAGTAGCCCGACGTGGAAAAACTATATACCCAACTAATAAATCAAATCCAGATGGAGAAAGAGATTAGTATTAACTTTTTAAACCCCCAAAAATATATGATATATGGGATCAATGGTTATTAATATTAAATGAACATATACTTCTGGAATAAGTATTCTACCCAAAACATTCAATAAGTATAAGGTTTGCATAATGGTTTATGATTACCCTTTTTCTTGGCAGTACCAATTCTATGTTGTTAACTTTTGTTGTCTGACAATATGTTAAGTGTTTTATGTTATTTGGTGTAAAATACTTGGAAAATAAAAAAGAATTGCAATTTAAAAAAAAAAAGAAACATATAGGCAAGTGGCAAGGAGAAGTGACTAATTGTTAAGATACGAGGGCATAAGGAAAGGAAAACCAAAAGAAGTATAACAACATGACAGTGGTGCTTTAAACATTTCGTTTTGGATCCATGGAAATATCAACTGGTGATGAAGAATAGAATTTGGAGAAAGATATGTTTTGCACTGTTTAATACTTTATAGGGGGCAACAATTTGTGAATGCATCATTTGTTGGGATAGGACAGAAAAAAAAACATCCTGACTTACACAATTTAACCAAAAATTCCAAAAATTTGCATCTTACAGCAAAGTAAATGGATGGAAAAAGAAAAAATCTGCCATTTTTTCTAAAAAAAAATAATAAGTTTAAGTAGGAGGGTGGCAGGGCAAAATATACATATCTCGGTTTATTTAAGAATATTGAATATACTGCATCTTTAAATATAGTTGAAACTCTGGTTAAGGCATTACTTTACTGGAGAAGTGCCTATTACTATGATACCCATATACTATCATACCCATGGGCATGGGCGTAGGAACACGATAGCATTCTTACTCGCCGGGTATATTCTTATTCAGTAAACTGGGAGTTGTGTATCCCATTGTACAGCGCTACGGAATTTGATGGCGCTATGTAAATAATAAAATAATAATAATAAAGTTTTAAGTGTTTGTGTGTGTGAAATAATATAATGTGAAGCATGTCAGTGTATCGCATAGCTCCACAGCAATACAACTGACAGTAATGTGTGAGGTGCAAGTATATCACAGAACACCTCAGCAATAAAATGGGAAAGTGCAGTGTGTGAGTGTATCACAAGCTCTACAGCAAAATAACTCACAGGAACGTGCAGTTTGTAAGTGTATTACAGATCACCTCATCAATACAATGCACAGGAATGTACAGTGTTTGAATATATATCAGCCAACCCAATGCGTGGCAAAACACTGCGCTGCACCAATCAGCATCTCCTCACAGAATCAATGCATTTCTATGAGGAGTGTTCAGCATGAATGCTAGTGCTGCACGTTGTGCAACACTGGACTAGGAAGCACCTCTAGTGGCCGTCTGATAAGGTATTCCTCGGCAGTAATGTAAATACTGCCTTTTTCTGAAAAGGCAGTGCGCTTACATTAAAAAGCCTGCAGAGACATGCTATAAACACCAAAACTACTACGTTTAGCCGTTGTGGTTCTGGTGACTATAGTGTCACTTGAATATATCACAAATGTATGAACTATAAATGTCTATCATTATTCTAAAAAAAATTTTTTTTTTTAACGGAAAAAAAAACCTATGCACATTCCTAGCTCAATTTTTAGCACAACTTCTGACACAAACCCTGACACAAACATTTTGTACTTTGCAGATTACTTTTTATATTTTTAATACATATACAGACTGTGTAATACTGCCCCTTACCCCCCTCCAACCAGCACATAAATTAGCACAAATGTATGAAGTAAAATGGATGTATCATTATTCAAAAAATAAAAAAGCTCAACTACTGACACAAATATTTTGTATTTACAGATTACTTTTTTTTTTTGTAAACAATGTGCAGATAGTACTGTACTAATGATATCCCTGGCTGGATGTGAGCATTCCATGTGCTCAGCATGGTATCCCTGGTTAGCTGTGAGCATTCCATACCTGGTTGGATGTGAGCATTCCATGTGCTCAGTATGACATCCTTGGTTAGATGTCAGCATTCCATGTGCTCAGTATGATATCCCTGGTCAGATGTGAGCATTCCATGTGCTCAGTATGGCATCCCTGGCTAGATGTGAGCATTCCATGTGCTCAGTATGGCACCCCTGGCTAGATGTGAGCATTCCATGTGCTCAGTATGATATCCCTGGTCAGATGTGAGCATTCCATGTGCTCAGTATGGTATCCCTTGCTGGATGTGAGCATCCCATGTGCTCAGTATGGTATTCCTGGTGAGATGTGAGCATTCCATGTGCTCAGTATGACATCCCTGGGCGGATGTGAGCATTCTATGTGCTCAGTATGACATCCCTGGCTAGATGTGAGCATTCCATGTGCTCAGTATAATATCCCTGGCCGGATGTGAGCATTCCATGTTCTCAGTATGGTATCCCTGGCTGGATGTGAGCATTCCATGTGCTCAGTATGACATCCCTGGCTAGATGTGAGCTTTCCATGTGCTCCGTATGACATCCCTGGCTAGATGTGAGCATTCCATGTGCTCAGTATGACATCCCTGGCTAGATGTGAGCATTCCATGTGCTCAGTATGATATCCCTGGCTAGATGTGAGCATTCCATGTGCTCAGTATGCCATCCCTGGCCGGATGTGAGCATTCCACGGGCTCAGTATGGTATCCCTGGCTAGATGTGAGCATTCCATGTGCTCAGTATGACATCCCTGGCTAGATGTGAGCATTCCATGTGCTCAGTATGGTATCCCTGGTGAGATGTGAGCATTCCATGTGCTCAGTATGACATCCCTGGCTAGATGTGAGCATTCCATGTGCTCAGTATGGTATCCCTTTCTAGATGTGAGCATTCCATGTGCTCAGTATGGTATCCCTGGCTGGATGTGAGCATTCCATGTGCTCAGTATGATATCCCTGGCTGGATGTGAGCATTCCATGTGCTCAGTATGATATCCCTGTCTAGATGTGAGTATTCCATGTGATCGGTATGATATCCCTGGTTAACCCCTCTATCCACCCGTCCCTAATCGTCTCTCCTCCAACCACCTAGCCTCCTAACCCCCATAAAACAAGTAATATATCTTCTTGTACTTACAGTTCTGAAGACACCAGCAGTGCTCTGGGCTCAGGGTTCAGGGCTGAAAGTATGAGGCGCTGCTCTGCAGTTGTAGGAGACTGGGGCTCACCCTAGCATTGCCGTGACTCCACGTAACATCATGGAACGCGCGTACGCAGAGGGCAAGGGAGGTCGGGAGGAGGAGCAAACAAAGTCCTTTAATATGCGGCGATGCCGAATAGTGGAGGATTGAATCAGATCAGGATTTGAGAGGGAACATTTTAAGCATATTATTGTGGGCAGTGGGGCTCAAGAGGCAGCTGCCTTGGGCCCCCCAGGAGCAACTGGGCCCGGGGCAGCTGCCCCTTTTGCCCTGTGTTAATGGCTGCCCTGACTTAGGGTGACCACATTTCCTAACTGTCATTTAGGGACACTTACTACCCCCTCTACCCCTTCCATTCATATTACTACCCTATCTCTTCCGTTCATATTACTACCCCCCATACCTCTTCCGTCCATATTACTAACCCCCATGCCCCTTCCGTCCATATTACTACCCCCCCATACCCCTACCGTTCATATTACTACCCCCCCATTCCCCTTCCGTTCATATTACTAACCCCCATTCCCCTTCTGTTCATATTACTACCCCCCATAACCCTCGGGTTCATATTACTACCCCCCCATACTGCTTCCGTTCATATTACTCCCTCCATACCCCTTCCGTTCATATTACTACCCCCTATACCTGTTCCGTTCATATTACTACCCCTCCTATTCATATTACTACCCCCCACAGCCCCACCCCCGCTAGTCATATTAGTAGCCCCCTTACCCCCTTCATTCATATTAGTACCCCCTCCATTCATATTAATACTCCCTAGGAATATAGGAATTCCTGCATTACAGACAGGATTAACTATGGGAGTTTCATCCCACACCACACACAGGCTGCATTACGAATGTTGTTGGAAGCATGCCCCGTGTCGGGAGATCGGCCACCTCCCGAGTTGTCACTATGTATGTATATAGCCAGGGGGATAGGATAAATGGTGTGCATGGCCTGCTGGTATAGTTTCCATTATTTACTGTTTGTATCTGGCTGTGGATTATGTGATGGGAGACTTATATCATATTTTTCAGGAAACAAGATCACTATAAAACTTCCGACTCCACCCCTTGATGCTGTTAATCAATGACCAATGTAGAAGTTAGGACATTATGAAAGCCTCACTTTAAGGGTATCAAGGATCTGGCAACCAAAGGCAAAGCCAATAGATATGCCAACAATCTTGATAACATAGATTATGCATACATAAAGGCAGTATGTCCAGTTTTTTGTTTTTTTTCTTCAAAAATGTCTCAAACTCTTGCCATTAATTGTTGCTCACCCTCTCAGCAGCATTTCCAGCTTCCTATTGATGATAAGAAAGCTGCAGAACTAATCGTGGTAGAACCAGCATGTTTTCTCGAACACACATTTGATTATTACTCCTTACCACACCAATATATTTTTTGTTATTACAACAAAACGTTTAGTAGATGATTGGATCCTGGAATTACCAGAGTATCTCGGCCATGCGAGAGTTTACAGAGCCGACAATACCTTTATTCATAACTTACCTTAACATCTACATGGAATGAGACGCTGATGGCGAACCAACAGGCAACATACTGACCAAGCTGGACGAAATCCTTGCAACATTCTGGGCTCGGATTTCGGAGAGGGCACAGGACACAACTAACACCTTGCGGCCTATACCAGCGGGCACACCCCCGGCTACTGCGGGCCTCGACCATACGAAGGGTACAACATGCCTAGACACGACGACATCCCTGCCTTGGAATGGTCACCGCAGCCCGGTTCTTACTCTCCGACCCAGACCCAGAGGCATACTCACAGGCCCAAAGCTGCACGCACAGCGGCAGAGAAGCGGCATTAAACGGCCAAGACGGATCGCCCAACGCATCCGACAGGTACCGAAGGTCACTATCGTGGGCCGCTCACAATCCCATCCCGGGTTGAAGGCCACAGGGAGTCAAACTCCGAAGCGCCGACCACACCGCCAGAGGCCTGCCCGCCGCTGGCGGCTGAACACCCAGGCCTCATATGGCGCCCAACAACGGGTCGACCCGGCCTCAACGAGCAACCGAGTCGGTGGCAAACAGGTGCAGGCCTTTGTGAAGACCCGGGGCCGGAAGGCGGCCACCATCAACCCGCACCATGCTGCAGCCTTGAGGATTTCCCTCGATAACATACATTCCGCCCCACTGACCCTACCTAGCAGTGGCATCGGCTAAACTCACCTCTGGGACTGGTAGGCCGGTTCATGCCGTACACTATCATGAACTGACGGGGACCTGACCTTAATGGCAGGCATGAACTCCCCTTCCTGGACTCCCGCCCGCTGATACACACAATGCATGGCTTAATGGTATCATCTAGTGATTGCATATAATTAATATGTGAAATATTTATGTTTGACGCTATGCATGTACTCATTACCCTCATTTTGATGAAACCATATTTAGTTTTTGCTCCTTCTCATTTATATCACGACATATGGACGCAAATATGGGACTTAGTCACTTACAGTTGGCTCGACCGGCATAAATGCCGATGAGCGGGGCAGCCCTTTCACACTGAACTTATGTTGATCAGGGTCAAGTTATGATGGCCTGTCCATACCGCTACTGACACATTTGGGCTCTATGGTCAAAATTACAATTCAAATATGGCTGCCTAAAAGCGACCATTCCTGAGACCTCGCTACATAAGCTCAAGCACACGCCACTACATACTGATTGATACTTCACCGTGCCCTAACACACATGCCACACTAACATCTCTGCTACAAGATAAGCCTTTCCTCCAGTATAGTTGTGTGCAGTTCAATGGTTCACTAGTTCCCACTCGTTACTAATCTTGGGTTTACTTTAAGCACATAGGATGACATACATATAGATTACTACTCGCTTCAATTTATAGTATAGGCATCAGCACCATCACACTTTAGACCAATTTGTCATATCTTGTTTAGCTATGAACACCAGACGTGTATTTGGAGCCTATCTGTATTACTTTTGTTTCTCAACCAAGCTTGAATTACTATGTTTGCATAATTGTTTCACAAAAAAAAAAACCATGGCAATCTTTCTTTGAAGTGCATTGCACACTATCTTGATATAACTGACTCATGTTATCCCACAATGCCTCCTCTTTTTCTTCTGTATCCCATGAAGCATGTGCCATAATAAAAGAAAGATTTAAAAAAAAAAAAAAAAAAAAAAAAAAAACATCTACATGGAATGAATCCACGATTGTTATTGAGGGAGCCTTGTCAGTAGAGAGTATACACCATTCGTAATTACGAAAACAGAGAGACAGGTCTAAATTGAAATTTGATTCACAGCTGCAGTGTAAAACCTAATCTTCCTTCTTGTCACTTTTAATAGTTTGCAGTTGTACAAAACTCTATTAGGAAGTATCGGTTACTACCACACACCTTGCAGTTTCTATTTACAAAAATGTCTTATGTACTTTGCCCTTTCAGCACCACAAACCGTGGCACTCAAATAGTTAATTTGACACCAGGCATTCATGTTTAGGAGTCAGGTTATTTTTCTTTCCATGGTATGTTAGGTGACCCAGTTTATGGTGTTTGCCTCATGACCTGTTTTATTATTGTCAAGTTGAACACATCTTTACAAGCCCATTTCTGTCCTTTAAAACGAGCACTTGTTTTTAATTTGATAAGAAATATGCATAATAAAATTCTTCATTCATTTTATATATTTATTGTACAAATGACTACAAAGGAGGAAAATGGGATTGCTTTTATCATTAAAGCACAACTTCAAACTACAGTCTATAAAATCTCACCTGTAACTGGTAAACTAAGGCAAATTCACATGAGACTTGGCCTTACACAGACAGATAAAGGATTACATAAATAGTGAAAGATTGACACTAACAGAAGCCTACTCCCATAAACAGAAATATGCTTACGCATTTAAAAATATCGTACCTGCCACATTTCAACATAGATTTGTCATATTTCATCCCATAAACATTATTTTACACAATTTGTTATTTAATTAATGTGCCACTTCATCCCATTTATATTCATAAATTAAGTTCCTTTGTTTGCTGCAAATCCCCAGGATCAGCCGTTTTTGCAGCCAGATACATACACCTCGGGTCAGACAGTGTTAGAAAACAGTTAGTCGGTCTGGTGATATCACTGCACTGTGCAGGGAGTGAAGCAGGGAAGACCATAAGAGACAAACTGTTGCTTGTCATAAACTGTCCAACCAAAGATGCACTTTTTTATTGTAAGCTCACCAGCAGGGCCCTCTACCTGTTGCATGGGTCTGTTCTTATTGTATTGCAAAATTGATTATAGGAACTGCACTCAATCCCAGCAGCCACTGGTGCTCCGGACAGGCGTGGACTGACCACTCACAGGGCCCTCGGGCAGTGGGTGATCAAGGGCCCCCCTCCTGGTCCTGGTACAAGGTTTTTTGGCCCCCTACTACTCTTCTCCCCCTTCTTTCTGCTGCATTCACACATATATTATGTGTAGGCTGCCCAGCACACAGAATGGCTGTGTGAGAGCCACACAGCCCTGACTCCCACACCCGTGGAGCCCCAAAAATGGCCAGATTTACTTTTAGGTGGTTAATCCAACCAGAAACAGTATTTTAATAAACACTGTTTTTAGATGGAGTAACCCTTGCTGGCGTGCCTCCCCAGCAATTAAAATTAAGAAATAAAGCAAATTTAATTACACACTTACACTGATTTTGCTGAGGACATCACAAGCAGCGTCCCCACATGTGCAACTATACAAGTAGCCACATGTGTTTGGAGTCTACTTGTGGGGTTGCGTGTGTGGGGATGCTGCTAGTGATGTTGTTTGCCTGTATGTCAAAGTGTTGTGTTGGATTAATCGTTTCTCTTGTTTTACCTATTGTACAGCGCTGCAGAATATGTTGGCGCTATATAAGTGATTGTAATAGTTGTGTGTGTGTGGAAACTGTGTGCAGTATTGCAATGGTGGGTATGCTGTGTGTTTGTGTAGTGTGTGTGTATATAATAAATGCAAAGTGTGTGTGTTTGTGTAGTGTGTGTATAGTGAATGCATTGTGTATATAATGCAGTGTGTGTATAGTGAATGCAGTGTATTTGTGTAGTGTGTATATAATGAATGCAGAGTGTGTATGTGTTTGTGTAGTGTGTGATGTGGGATTATTTAAAAATCCTTATTGTACTTGTATTCAATTATTGCACTAACTCCATTTTAACCTCATACTGTGAATCCTCCATTTTGTCCTCCTAACCTGACTTCTTCATTCCTCCATTTTGTCCTCATAACCTAACTTGTTCATTTTAAAACTACCTTACATGACAGAATTTCCCAGCACATCTAATACAATAGACAAAGACTGTATTTAGTATAAAGACGTGATTAACACAGAAATTGCTGACTTTCCCTTAACTTGCAACATAGTATAATTTGAAGGCCATGAGAACACAGTAGTAATGAAATGTTCTATTCATAAGAGACCTTGCACCTGGCCACGAGGCCTGAGATCACCGACCGTGTAAAATGACGCTCAAGACCCCCTTGTCCCCACCCGTGTCCAGAACAATCCCACCTCTTGATGGGTGGGCACGGGACTAACCACTTAGTTTTTGAGCCAATTAATAATATTGATAGGTGGACACTAATCCCGACACTTAACAATTAATCCAATTAATGATGTTTATTTGCTGATATTCTAATAATCAATGATGACGTAAAATGCCTCTTAAAAGGGCCTGCGCGCCCGCTTTTTAATCACTTGCCAATAAATTTTCTCGAAGTTATTTTAACCTGAACCTTGTGTGTCAGACTTAATTACTTCAGCGTATATACGCAATTCAATTTTATTAATTTGGACAGGAACAGATAGACATTTAAACATTTTGGTTTACTGCTAAAAAGTACCATAACAACTTGGCGCCCAACGTGGGGCGCCAAGTTGTTATGGTACTTTTTAGCAGTAAACCAAAATGTTTAAATGTCTATCTGTTCCTGTCCAAATTAATAAAATTGAATTGCGTATATACGCTGAAGTTATTTTAACCTGAACCTTGTGTGTCAGACTTAATTACTTCAGCGTATATACGCAATTCAATTTTATTAATTTGGACAGGAACAGATAGACATTTAAACATTTTGGTTTACTGCTAAAAAGTACCATAACATGTGTGTGTATAGTGAATGCAGTGTGTTTGTGTAGTGTGTTTATATAATGCAGTGTGTGTGTTTGTGTGTATATATAAGGCAGTGTGTTTGTGTAGTGTGCATTATATAAACACAACTGCACTATATATACACACTGCATTATATATACACACACACACTGCATTCACTATACACACCCTACATAAACACACACACACACACACTGCATTATATAAACACATTACACAAACAGACTGCATTATATACACAGTGTGTTTGTATAGTGTGTTTATAAAATGCAGTGTGTGTGTGTGTTTGTGTAGTGTGTATATAATGCAGTGTGGGTGTGTGTGTTTCTGTATGTATGTAATTTGGGGGGGAGGGGGCATTTTTTATTAAAAAAATTTAGGGGGCGGAGCTTACCAGCCGAGCAGAGCAGACGTGCCTGGCTGGAGCTCCTGCGACTGGCAGCAGATTTCGGGGAAAAAAACCCTACTACCCGCATTATCCAAGCGACAAAGAGCAATAATCAAGACCGGGGGACGCTGCACTACCCGGTGGGTACGGGAAGGCACGGGGACTGAGGTGGACGCAGGGGCTGAGGTGGGTGCGGAGCTGGACAGAGTATGAGGTGAGACAGAGATTGTGCTAAGCACAGGAGGGGGCATAGGAGCTGTGGTAAGCGCAGGAGGGGACATAAGGGCTGTGGTGGGTACTGAAAGGGATAGGGACTATGGTAGTTGGTGGATGCGGGTAGACAAGGGCCTGTGGTGGGCGCAGGGAGGGACATAGGGGCTGTAGTGGGTGCAGGGAGGGACATAGGGGCTGTGGTGGGTACTGGAAGGCATAGGAGCTATGGTAGGTGGAGGTGGCATAGGGGCTGTGGTGGGTGCATAGGGGCTTAGGTGGATACAGGGATAGGTAGATCCTGGGGTGAGTGTAGGGAGGAATGGTGGCTGAGGTGAGTTCAGGGGAATTGAGGTAGGTGCAGGGGGAGCTGTGGTGAGTACAGGGGGGCTGAGGTGGGTGCAAGGGGAGATGTGGTGTGTGGAGGAGGAGCTGAGGTGGGTACAGGGGGGTGAGGTGGGTACAGGGGGGTGAGGTGGGTACAGAGAGGGGTTGAGGTGGGTAGAAAGTGGGCTTAGGTGGGTAGAGAGGGGGCTGAGGTGGGTACTGGGGGCTGAGGTGGGAGCAGGGGGGCTGAGTTGGTTAAAGGGGCTGAGGTGGGTACAGGGGGGCTGAGGTGGGTACAGGGGGGCTGAGGTGGGTACAGGGGGGCTGAGGTGATACTGGGGGGGCTGAGGTGGGTACAGGGGGGCTGAGGTAGGTACAGGTGGGGCTGAGGTGGGTACAGGGGGGGCTGAGGTGGGTACAGGAGGGGCTGATGTGGGTAAAGGGGGACTGAGATGGATAAAGGGGGGCTGAGGTGGGTACAGGGGGGAATGAGGTGTGTACGGGGGCTGAGGTGGGTAAAGGGGTGCTGAGATGGATAAAGGGGTGCTGAGGTGGGTCCTGGCAGGCTGAGGTGGGTACAGAGGGAGATGTGGTGGGTGCAGGGAGATAGGGTGTGCTGAGGTGAGGATGTTAAAAAAAAAAGGAACTTACCTGTGCTGTCTGCCAGGCTGCTGCAGCTTCTCTTCAGGAGTGGCCAGGAAGTGATGTCACTTCCCAGCCCCACCTTTTCCTCCTCATACACAGCACCGCACAGGGGGAGGAGACCTAGCAGCAAGAACTGAATGATCGTTGCCAGGTCTCCCTGAGAGAGGAGAAATAGGTGAAGGGGGTTATTTACAGAGTAATATGTTGCAGGGGCCCTGCAACATAACACTGTAATATGGGAGAAATCATGTTGTTCTGGCTGAGGAGATCTCTGATCAATACACCCCTCATTCACACAAACACACGCTTACACTCTGCACACATACAAATACACTCCAGCATTCACATACACACTGCTCAAACATACTGCGTTCACATGCTGACAATCCATATAAATCTATATGGCATTCATAGGCAGACTTACCACACTAATGCACACTGGCATTTATACACCAAAACTCCCCTTTGTTCACACACAAGTCCTCCACAAAAATACACTCCTGCATTCACATTCAACATATAACACCCTTACATTCACACATAAACATTGCATACAAATACACTTCTGCTTTTACAAATATCTGCTCTACTCACTCATAGAACAATGCATTTACGCTGCATACACACCTGCATTATATTATCTGGCACTACACAAATTATATTGCAGGATTTACACACACACACACACTTCTACTTTGATACAAGGAATACACACACACACACACACTCCTACTTTGACACAAGGAATACACACACACACACTCTCTCTCTCCTACTTTGACACAAGGAATCTACACACACACTCTCTCTCTCCTACTTTGACACAAGGAATACACACACACACACACTCTCTCTCTCTCCTACTTTGACACAAGGAATACACACACACTCTCTCTCCTACTTTGACACAAGGAATACACGCGCACACACACATTCTCTCTCCTACTTTGACACAAGGAATACACGCGCGCACACACACACACTCTCTCTCTCCTACTTTGACACAAGGAATACACACATACACACTCTCTCTCCTACTTTGACACAAGGAATACACACACACACACTCTCTCTCTCCTACTTTGACACAAGGAATTCACACATGGTCATTCACTAAAGAATTGCCTGAAATTGAAACTGAATTTCAAATTGAATGCCTACATTGAAATTGAGCAACAAAATTGACTTGGGGAATTTTTCTAATACAACTATTTAGGCCTATAATTTGAAATGAACTTTTCCCAGCAATTCAAATTAAAGAGAATAATCCGGACAGTGTTTTTTGAAAGTTATATTTAACATTTACTTAAACGAACACTATAGTGTCAGGAATACAAATGTGTATTTCTATAGTTTTGAAAACATAATTTCGATTGCCAGCCCCCCATCAGAGAAGTAAAATGTGTTTTTACTCACCTTTATTCCAGTGCCACGCCAATCTCGTTGCAGTTGGTTCCATCCAAATTGCATGATATCAGCCAATCCAATGCTTTGCTATAGGAAAGAATTGAGAGGCAATTGCGCATGCGCAGCAAAACACAATGCTGCACTAATCAGCATCTCCTCATAGAGTTGCATTGAATCAATGAAACTCTATAGGAAGTGTTCAAGTCTACAGGCAGAGCGTGGAGACGTTGAACATCAGTGCCTCCCACTAAAGGTGTTCCTAGGCAGTAATGTAAACACTGCCTTTTCTCTGAAAAGGCAGTGTTTACATTAAAGAGCCTGCAAGGATTGGCTGTGGATACCAGAACAACTATATTAAGCTGTAGTTGTTCTGGTGACTATAGTGTCTTATTTAATAGTTTATATTTGGTCTTTGAAGGGCCCAGGATGTAATTTTGCCCGGGGGCCCAGAAAGCTGTCAGTCCGTCACTGGTCACTAGTCACCCTATTCCTCGATCTGCCACTAGTCACCCTGTCCCTCACTCTGTCACTAGTCACCCCCTCCCTCCCTCTATCACCAATCACTCCCTCCCTCACTCTGTTACCAATCACTCCCTCCCTCACTCTGTCACCAGTCACACCCTTCCTGTCACCAATCACTCCCTCCCTCAATCTGTCACCAGTCACCCCCTCCCTCCCTCTTTCACCAATCACTCCCTCCCTCTGTCACTAGTCACCCCCTCCCTCCGTCACTAGTCACCACCTCCCTCCCTCACTCTGCCACTAGTCACCCATTCCCTCACTCTGTCACTAGTCACCTCCTCCCTCTTTCTGTCACCAGTCACCCCCTCCCTCTGTCACCAGTCACCCCCTCTCTCTGTCACTAGTCACCCCTTCCCTCACTCTGTCACTAGTCACCCCCTCCCTTTCTCTGTCACCAGTCACCCCCTCCCTCTATCTGTCACCAGTCACTCCCTCCCTCTATCTTTCACCAGTCACTCCCTCCCCCTGTCACCAGTCACCCCCTCCCTCTGTCACCAGTCACCATCTCCCTTACACACTCTGTCACCTGTCACCCCCTTGGACAAGTAGACTTTTTTTAATATTCCACACCCCTGCACATGCAGATACACATTAATGCTCAATACACATATGCATTCACACTGACATATATGCAAAACATATGTCATCATGCAGACATGCACAAGTGCATTCACACAGACTCAAATACAAACATGCATTGATACACAGCTCTTCATAATATACACATCACAAAGGAATGCCGTATTATATGAGAGTTATAGTTAACATTTATTTAATTCACATGTATTTGGCATGGGGGCCCCAAAGGCTCTCAGTCCGCCCCTGTCCCATACCTTTTGTGTAACTTTACCCCACTCCCTCTAGCATGTAAGCTCATTGAACAGGGCCCTTAACCCCTCTGTTTCTGTGCGTCAAACTTGTCTGGTTACAATTATACAATTAATTATACTAAATATTGTTGTCCACCCATTGTAAAGCGCTACGGAATCTGCTGGCGCTATATAAATATTATAATAATAATAATATGAAATACCAGTAATAATACTAATAATAATGTGTATGGTTGAAGTATCCTGTCATATACTAAAGGTAGGAATGAGTTTTTCTCATGAGTTTTTCACTTTTACATAATTCCAAGATTTTACTAGTAACATGACGTAAAGTCATGATTTTATTAATGACACGGATGCGAGTATTATGCTTTCTCTTTCTTTATTACTCTCCTCAGCAGCAAAGAATTTTTTAAACTTGAAAGAGAATAAAACAAAATAACATAAGTAATCTGCCTAACAACAGGGCAGCCAATCATATACGTTTATATACATTAAGTGTCTTGACCAATCCTCTAATTTCCTCTTTCTTTGTCAGCTGTAACTTGAACGTAATACATTTCCATAACTTCCCATAACTTGTGCCGTTCTTCAGGATTATCTAACGAAATTAAGCTGTGGAAACAAAGAGAGTATATGGTAAAATCCTAACTTCGGAACTGTATGTCTTTTTCCTTTATGTTCCTTATTGTATAATATGGTAGTTTTATATGTGTACATAAAGCAAAGGTATGTTTCATATGTCTTACAAAATTATCTAATACTTACCTCATGAGTGATCATTATGACCCTCCTTATTGTATGTACCACGCCCACCGGGTGGGTGGGTGGGAATAATACTCGCCTCCGTGTCATTAATAAAATCATGACTTTACATGTTACTAGTAAAATCTTGGAATTTTATTAATGACACGGAGGCTCCTATTATGCTAGTTCAAAGCTTGGCCTACTTGAAGTGAAAAATGTTCAATTGGGCGAAAATAGAATTCTCTAAATGTCGATGTTTGCGACCAATCTGCCGCCTTTAATATATCCTCTAGTCGACACCCAACTGTCGAGGCTTTGGATGCCATGGCTCCTCTCATTGAATGGGCCGAGAATTTTGATGTGTCAATTCCCGCTAGTGCTAACAAGTTCTTGACCCAACGAGCTAATGTGGGTGTGGATATTGGTAGAAAGGGGGGCCGAAATGATGTAAATAGTTGCCTCAACTCAGGTGTCCGTAGTTCCTGTGTACGTTCCAGGTACGAACGAAGACATCTCACTGGGCATAATGAGGGGTATCCGGGATATCTCGGATAGGAGACAGATCTTGTATTGCATTTAGTTCTTTTCGTTATGGAGAAAGATATGCCCTCTGGGGTGAATGACAATGCGTCCCAGTCCAAGGCTCTCACGTCTGATATCCTCTTGCAGGACAGTAAGCACAAAAGTGTAATTAGTTTCCAAGACAGGTATTTAAGGGATAGTTCTTCATTTGGTGTCCATTCCTCCAAGAAATGTAGGACCACGTTGACATCCCAGAACGACGAATATCGTGTTTGTGGAGGTTTCTCAAAGTGTATCCCTTTCATTAATCTACAAATGAAAGGATGTTGTCCAATCGGAGAGCCCTCTAGATTCTGGTGTCCTGCCGAGATCGCCGACCTAAACACATTAATGGTACGGTACACTTTTCCTTCTTCAAAAAGAGACGTCAAAAACTGTAGGACCTCCTTCAGAGATGCAGAAACTGGATCCAATGACCGTTCCATGCACCAGCTAGTCCACACACGCCATGCGGATCCGTAGGCCGCTCTAGTCCCTGGTGCCCAGGAATTTTCCATGAGCCTTGTAACCGTATGTGGAATGTCTGTGCGTGTCCAGGGGCTCCGGAAACCAACCATACTGTGAGTTGGAGCAGGCCTTGGTCGATTAGATTGTGTGTGTTCCCCTCCGGGTCTAAGAGTAAGTCCGGTCTTGATGGTATCATTCGTGGAAAATCGATTGCCATTTCCAGCAGTCGAGGAAACCAAGGTTGAGCGTTCCATAATGGAACCACTATCACTAGTGAACAGTTCTGTTTGCATAGGTATGATAGTGTCCTGGATATGAGGTTGAATGGGGGGAATGCGTAGTGTCGAGACTTCGGCCACCTCTGTAGGAATGCATCTGTCCCTAAGGCTGTTGGATCCGGTCGCCAACTGAAGTACCGGGGAAGGTGGGTGTTCAGTCTGGATGCAAAGAGGTCTGTGTCTAGCGGTCCCCATATTCTGTTTATCTTGCAAAAGGTTGAATGGAGTAGTTGCCAATCTCCCGGATCTCGCAGGTATCTGGAGTTCCAGTCTGCTTGTACATTGTCCAAGCCCGGAATGTGTTTGGCCGTCACCGCCATTTCGTTGGGAAGGCAGAACTGCCAAAAATCCTTTGTTAGGTTCGCTAGTTGCTTGGATTTGGTGCCCCCTAAATGATTGATATAGCGGACCGTAGAGATGTTGTCCATGCAAAGTAGTATGCAACATCTCCCTACAGTCGGAGAGAGACTGCGGATGGCGAATGATCCTGCCAGAAGTTCCAGGCAATTTATGTGTAACTTGGATTCCTCAATGGACCATCTGCCACCGGTGGATATGTCGCCACAACGTGCACCCCAACCATGTAAGCTGGCATCCGATTCTATAATCAGGTCCGGACTGGTTCCGAATATGGCTCGTCCGTTCCTCGCCTCCATATGGTCTAGCCACCACACTAGCTCTTCCCGTGATTCCATATCCAGGTCTAGTGTGGATTCGTATGAATGGACAGATCTGAGGTGAGAGCCTTTTAGACGTTGTAGTGCACGGTAATGCAGGGGCTCTGGGAAGATAGCTTGTAATGAGGAAGCTAGTAGTCCTATTACCCGGGCTAGTTGTCGAATGGAAAGGGACTGAGCTCGTAATGTGCACCTGATCTCTTTTTTGATGGCCTTCAATTTTGTTTCTGGGAGGAACAGGAATTGTGAGATGGCGTCGATCTGGAATCCCAGGAACTCTATCCGTTGTACCGTATTGGTTATGGATTTCTCCCAATTTATCATAAAGCCCAGGGCCTCGAGTAACTGTATGGTCCTTTGTAAGTGGTTCAGTACTTGGTCTGGTGAGGATGCCACGATCAGAATATCGTCTAGATATATGATCATACGAACACCTCGCGCTCTGAGAAAAGCTACCACTGGCTTCATGAGTTTTGTGAAGCACCATGGAGCCGAGGATAAGCCGACGGGTAGACATGTAAACCTCCAGCGACGCCCTTGCCATGTGAAGTGCAAGAGGTCCCAGTGTTCCTCCGCCATCGGGACGGTGAGATACGCGTCTTTGAGGTCTAACTTGACCATCCAATCCCCTTGTCGTAATAAGTCTCTGAGGCAATGAATGCCTTCCATCTTGAAGTGCTGATAAGTGAGAAACGCGTTGAGTTCCTTTAAGTTTATAACTGGTCGCATACCCCCGCCTTTTTTGGCTACCAAAAATAGGTTGCTGGTAAAACCTGGGGTATCGTCATCTCCGTGGCTATGAGTTCGGCTTGGTCTGGGGTTAACGTCAGTTCTTGTGGTGTATGTGTTTGGAATGGGGTAGATATTAGGTCGAGGTGAAAACCCCTGACTGTGTTCAAAACCCATGCATCTTTGGTGAGTTTGTCCCATGTGTGTGTAAATCTTGCTAGTCTGCCCCCTATATGTAACTGTGAAGGAGGGTGAGATATTGTACTTACCGTAGGGGCATCTGTAAGTTGATTGCCTACGGCTTCCCCGAGTTGTCCATGGACATCCTCTGGATGGGAAGAAGGGTGTCGGTCGGACTTCCTGATAGGTGCGGGGTGTAACCAAAGAGCCTCTATGGATCCTGGGTGGACCCCTGTAGCCTCGGCCGGGTGGACGGCTCCTAGATCTCCCGGCCCCGTGGAAAACCTTGGGGCTGAATACCCGTTTTAGGTTGGCCTGCGCCTTATCTAAAGTTGTGAAGGTTTTTACAAACGCTCCAATGTCCTTGACAAAGGAGTCCCCAAAAAGCATCCCTTTTGCTGTGGGCCCGGGTTCTCTACTTGCCAAATTAATCAGCTTTGGCTCAATCTTTAGTAGAATAGATTTGCGGCGTTCCGCCGAAATGGCCGTGTTGGCATTACCCAACATACAGATAATTCGCTGGACCCAGCCAATGGCTTCATCGAAGTCCATGGTGGTCTCTCCCGCTTTAGCAGACTCAAGTAATTCATATAGTTTTGTGGTTGGCCCCAGGGTGTCTAATATTTTGTCCTGGCAGCTGTGGAGCGAGAACTCCAGTCCCCTCTTGGGTTTCCAGCCCGATTTCGACAGGAATTGGGCAATATGGGGATCCACCATAGGGGTCTTGCCTGCCAGGTCTGGCACTGACAGTCTGGGACACTCCGCTCGTAGTTTGTTCCTACTCTCGTTAGAGAGAGGAGTACGCATGCGTAGCGCCAAGTACTGCGCGATATGCGTCGGTGGATCCCATTCCGCCGATCGAGGGTGGCGGAGGTCGTCCGGGTCGAACAGGGGATATCCCTGTGGTTCCCGAATACCATCCTCCATCCCAGTCGGCTCCTCCTGAGGGCTAGACTCCTTCTCCGAGTCGGAACCCATCTCCTGATAAATATAATCTGGGTCATCCGACACCAACTCCTCACTCTGGTCAGAATCTGACCCTTCATATTGGGCCCGCACCCGTTTCCAATTTCTGGCTGCTTGTGCCCGGCCAGTGGCTCTTGTGCGTGGCAACACGCCATCTGGGACCGCCATAGGCGGGTCAGTCAGGGCAGGTAGTCCCTGCATCAGTGGGAGTGGAGAGGTATGTTTGGTCTTTGTTTTTGCCTTGCGGGCCGCAGGGACTGATGTATCAGTTTGGTCCGGTAGAGGTGGCTGTAATTCTGGGGGTTGTAGGAGTGCTTGTGCCAAGGACTGTGAAATCGAGGAGGACATTGTCCCCATGGCCGATGCCAGGGCTCGCTGGACCGAGCCGGCCATCGTAGACTCTAGAAGAGCCTGGAATTCCTGAGAAGGCAGTATACCCAGGTCTAGGCCAGGGGAAGTCAAAACAGCCTCGGTGTCAGGGCAACCAGGGCCCTCAGTTCTCTCCCCGTGATTCTGCATCCTATAGATTACGTACAGGAGAATTCAGATATCTGGGTACTTTCACCAGTGTATGCAGACACTTGTCAGGTGAGTTCCCACTTATGATAATGGCTTTAATCCTTATTTGGTGAGGTGCCTTTAATTAGCACCTACCTAAATTCTACCACACAGTTCTGTTTTGTACTGTGGTGGTTTGGAGTGACAGGAGAAAAAAGGGGGGGGGGAGAACCCTCAACTGAATCAACCCTAGTAGAAAAAGAGAGAGAGAGAGAGACCCAGGGGTTGAGTAACCCCAACCTAATTAACAATAGTACTATTACCACACTAGTTGCAACTTGCGTTATGGAGACAGCAGGATTCGAGCTAGGAGCCGTTCAGCCTTCCCGCGCTTCAGAAGGAAGAAGCGCGCCGAAGGTGAGTAGCTCCGCCCCCTCTGCAATGGCCGCGAGTGTATGGAAGAGTACTCGCGGTTTCAGACCGCCGGGCAGGGTGAACCCAGGGAGAGGACAGTGTGGCTCGGCACCTGCGGAGTGTCTAAGCGGGTGCCGGCATGTTACATTGGGGGAAAAACTAATGTGACCGCCAGGCGCACGGCCGGTGCGGTCTCACAGCCTGTCAGACCCCTCTCAGCCCTGTGCGGACGGAGAGCACAGGGAGAAAGGGAAAAGGCGTCTGACACAAGTGCAGCAGTGTGGGAGACACTGCTTCACGGTGGTCCCGTAAAAGGGGTACAAACATTAATCAGCAAAACTATTTTCAGTGGAAATCAAGCAATCATAAATAGAGACATTAATAAAATCTGTGGAGTACAATAAAATCTACTTAGCTGGTCTGAGGAGCAGCAAAGAAAGAGGAAATTAGAGGATTGGTCAAGACACTTAATGTATATAAACGTATATGATTGGCTGCCCTGTTGTTAGGCAGATTACTTATGTTATTTCGTTTTATTCTCTTTCAAGTTTAAAAAATTATTTGCTGCTGAGGAGAATAATAAAGAAAGAGAAAGCATAATAGGAGCCTCCGTGTCATTAATAAAATTGAAAACAAAACTATTTACTGTCAATACTTGATGAAAGGAATATTCTATGAAAACATAGTTTGAGGTGACAGTTGTCCTTTAACTAGGGTTTCTTGTATAATGGTCTGCCTTCACCCAATGCTTAGAGCAGGTGTACATACATAATGTCATGCAGTGCATATAATACGGTGAGCTGGTTTCAGCCTGTCAGTATTGCAGAGCTTAAAGGCACACTCCAGACCTAAAACATGTTAGTTTGCTGAAAAGCTGTATGTGTGAAGAGTGTGTCCCCTTTTTTTCATTTTGCGAAAAGTGCAGATTTCCATAGAAATTGACACTTTTATAAATTAGGCTGGTTACACCCCACTTGGCTTTCATTCAGACAACTGGTTTTGTTACGTCCTGGTTTGGTTAGCTCAGTGGAGCTAAACTCAAGAGGCAGCAATTGCTCAGAGCACCTGTCTTGCAAAGACTCATTGAGTTGCATTGGTGACAGGGCTGAACTGGCCCACCGGGAGGTGAGTGCGGAACACTCAGAGGGGCTGCCTGCGTCTGAAGCAAGGGTAAAGATGGTGGCCGCCTGCCAGGTCTCGATAGTGATGACAGCAGTGCAGCTGTCAGACAGAGAGGCCATCTCAGGAGTAGTAGCTTCTCTATTATGTGGCTGTGCTGGGAATTGTGGGAACTGTGAGGGAGCATGATAGAGAAGTAGAACACCCCATTGCTTTCAGTGCTGTTCTCCTAGGGCCCCAACTTATTTGTCATATATATCTGTGGAATTTTACAATTATTTTTGCTATTCTCCTACGTGGCAGTACCCTAAGATTTTGCCTAGATTAACCCCTTAACCACCACGTGACAGTCTATGCCATCATACAGTACAGGTCTTTAACGCCCCTTAACAGCATAGACCATAATGCAGATTAAATCCTTGATGGTACCAAGAAATCTCATCAAGGATTTAATCTGCATTATGGTCTATGCTGTTAAGAGCTTCAAAATCACACACAGAAGAGAAAATAGCACAGTCAGTAAAAAAGGGGGACAAAATGAGAAAAGAAAAGAAAAGTAAAACAAGGATTAGTTAGATTAAAAACAAAAGAAGGAAGGTATGTAGATGAGGATAAAGGTCTAGCTGACTGCCTCAATGAATATTTTTGTTCGGTATTTACAGATGAAAATGAAGGAAAGGGACCTCAGTTAAGAAAAAGGATAAATGAGTCATTTATTGTCAGGATCGGGACAGGGATCCAACACGCAGAGTACAAACAGTAGCCAGATACGTATACCGGACCTTAGAATGGCCGGACTAACGTAAGTAGTACAGTATAGAATGGTCAAAGACAAGCCGAGGTCGAGGGTAACAGAAGACAGGTAAGCGAGAGACAAGCCGAATCAAGGGTAACAGAGATAAGCAGAGTAAGGTAAACAAGCCGGGTCAAAACCAAAAGGGATAATAGAATACACAAGCACTGAGTGACTAGAACAAGCTAGAACCACGACAGGGCAATGAGCTAATGAAAGAAGCTCTGTTAAATACCCTGTTCAGAGCAGTAACCACGCCTCCGAGGCGTCCTGATTGGTCCTGCAGCAATTGACTGACAGGTCGTTCCGGGGGAGTGTCCTGATGACTACTTCCTGCCTAGATGCTGTAAAAGGCAGTCACTCCCTCGCGGCCGGCCTAGCATGACCGGATAGACCGCGGGGAAGGGAGCCATCAGACCGTCTGCATGGAGGAACAGCTAAGTCTCTACCTCTTTCGGAGGTAGAGACCACAGGTACCCTGACAGTACCCCCCCTCTCAGATACGCCCACCGGGCGGAATGAACCGGGACGAGATGGGAAGCGAGAGTGATACGCCCTGCGGAGACGGGGAGCATGAACATCCTCCTGAGGTACCCAACTCCTCTCCTCAGGACCATATCCCTTCCAATCAACCAGATATTGTACTCTCCCCCGGGAGATTCGAGAATCAATAATAGAGTTAACCTCATACTCCTCCTGACCCTCCACCTGAACGGAGCGAGGAGGGGCTATTGTGGAGGAAAATCTGTTACATATGAGTGGTTTAAGCAATGAAACGTGAAACGAGTTCGGGATGCGTAAGGTATTAGGAAGAGCTAAACGATACGCAACTGGATTGATACGGGTCAGCACCCTGTAGGGTCCAATATAACGAGGAGCGAACTTCATGGAGGGCACTTTTAAACGGATGTTCCTCGTGCTCAGCCATACCCTATCACCAGGAACAAAGACCGGAGCCGCCCTTCTACGTTTATCAGCGTGTTTCTTGACCAACATAGAGTTGTGCCCAAGGATTTGTCGAGTTTGATCCCACAACTTCCTCAAATTGGCAACATGAACATCAACCGACGGTACCCCCTGGGAAGGAGAATCCGAAGGAAGAATAGACGGATGAAAACCATAATTCATGAAGAAGGGGCTTGAATGAGTAGAATCGCAAACGAGATTGTTGTGTGCAAACTCCGCCCAAGGAATCAAACCGACCCAATCATCCTGGTGTTCAGAAACAAAGCATCGTAAATATTGTTCAATTTTCTGGTTGGTACGTTCAGCAGCTCCGTTAGACTGAGGATGATAGGCAGAAGAAAAGTTTAATTTAATACCAAGTTGAGAGCAGAAGGACCTCCAAAACCGGGAAACAAATTGGGAGCCTCTGTCCGATACAATTTGAGAGGGTATCCCATGTAGGCGAAAAATCTCCTTAGCGAATATCTCTGCCAATTCGGGAGAAGACGGGAGTTTAGGCAGGGGAATGAAGTGTGCCATCTTAGTAAACCTGTCAACCACGGTGAGGATAACAGTCTGTCTTTTAGAGATAGGTAGATCGACAATAAAGTCCATGGCCAAACAGGACCATGGTCTTTCTGGAACCTCCAAGGGTTGCAGGAATCCACATGGAAGCGTATGGGGTTGTTTGGTTTTAGTACAAACTTCACATGCAGCGATGAACTCCTCAATATCCCTCCGTAAAGCAGGCCACCAGAAGTCCTTAGAGATCAACGCGTAAGTCTTGCGAATACCAGGATGTCCCGCCATCTTGCTATTATGTAAACACTGTAAAAGTTCCAGTTGAAGAGCAGGAGGAACGAAATGACGGCCCGCAGGAGTCTGTTTAGGTGCTAGATGTTGCAACTTAATGATCTCGGCCAATAATGGAGAATGAATCCTGAGATTCGTATTAGCAATGATATTGCATTTCGGAACTATAGAAGAAAGAACTGGTTCAGGTACAGTAGAAGGTTCATATTGGCGAGATAATGCATCGGCTTTAGAGTTTTTAGAACCAGGTCTGTAAGTCAGTACATAATTGAAGTGAGTCAGGAATAAGGACCAACGAGCTTGTCTAGAGGATAAGCGCTTAGCCTCCCCAATATAGGACAAGTTTTTGTGGTCCGTCAAAATCGTAATAGGGTGTAGGGTCCCCTCCAACAAATGTCTCCACTCTTTTAAGGCTTTAATGACTGCTAACAGTTCCCTTTCCCCGATGTCATATCTGCTCTCAGGCCCAGAAAATTTCTTAGAGAAGAAACCACAAGGGTGTAACGGTTTATCCACCCCTAACCTTTGAGACAGAACAGCCCCAACTGCTGTCTCAGAGGCATCGACCTCGAGCAAGAAAGGCAGAGTCGTATCAGGATGGACTAGAATGGGAGCCGAGGCAAAAAGTTCCTTGAGAGTCTTGAAAGCACCCAGAGCCTCCTTAGACCAGAACTTAGTATCAGCCCCTTGTTTGGTCATATTGGTAATAGGCGCAATGATAGAGGAGTATCCTTTAATGAAGCGCCTATAGTAGTTGGAAAAACCAATAAACCTTTGGATAGCCTTGAGTCCTTTGGGCAAGGGCCAGTCTAAAATAGATTGAAGTTTTACAGGATCCATTTTAAAACCTTCCCCAGAAATCACGTATCCAAGAAAGTCTACCTGAGACTGATCAAAACTGCACTTCTCCAATTTGCAATATAGACCATGTTGCAGCAGCTTGTGTAATACCTTTCTGACCTGTCTATGGTGAGTCTCAATCTCCTTAGAGTGTATTAGTATGTCGTCCAGGTAAACGATAACACAATCATGCTGAAACTCCCTAAGTACCTCATTAATCAAATCTTGAAATACTGCAGGAGCATTGCATAGTCCAAATGGCATCACAGTGTATTCGTAATGGCCATACCGGGTATTGAATGCCGTCATCCACTCGTGACCTTGCTGGATTCTCACCAAATTGTAAGCCCCTCTGAGATCTAACTTGGTGAAGATTTTGGAGCCCTTAAGACGATCAAATAACTCGGTAATCAGTGGGATAGGATAGGCATTTCTGACAGTTATTTTATTCAAGCCTCGGTAATCGATACAAGGTCTCAGCGTGCCATCCTTCTTCTTAATGAAAAAGAACCCAGCCCCGGCCGGAGAAGAAGACCTCCTGATGAATCCCTTTTCTAAATTCTCCCGAATATACTCCTCTAGAACCGAGTTTTCCTGAACAGACAAAGGATATACATGGCCCCTCGGAGGCATAGTGCCGGGTAGAAGCTTAATCTTACAGTCAAATGACCTGTGTGGAGGCAAAGAATCGGCATTCTTCTTGTCAAACACTGCCCTTAAGTCTAGGTAAAGGTCTGGTATTTGTCTTTCTGTGGACTGAGTAGGATTCTCCGGTATGTTAATATTAGCTAATGGAGAAACCTTGCACAAACACCGATCCTGGCAGCCCTGGCCCCACGAGAGTATCTCTCCTAACTCCCAATCGATAATAGGGTTATGTTTTTTCAACCATGGGTACCCCAGAACTATGGGAACGGAAGGAGACGAAATGAGCAGAAGAGATAAATTCTCCACGTGTAGGATACCAACATTTAAATTAATGGGTATGGTCTCACGAAAGATAACAGGGTCTAGTAGTGGTCTACCATCTATGGCCTCAACGGCCAAAGGTGTCTCCCTTAGCTGGGATGGGAAATTGTTCTTACTAGCAAAGGCTTGGTCGATAAAATTCTCAGCAGCACCGGAATCTATCAATGCCATAGCCCTTACTACTTCCTTCCCCCAAGTTAAGGAAACTGGTAGCAGAAGCCTGTGATCTGTATAATCAGGAGTAGAGGACAAAATAGAAACACCCAAGGCCTGTCCTCTAGAGAGACTTAGGTGCGAGCGTTTCCCGGGCGGTTAGAACAGTTCGAGAGTAAATGACCCTTGGCTCCACAATACATACACAAACCCTCTCTTCTCCTGTGCTGTCTTTCCTCCTCAGAGAGGCGGGTATACCCTATCTGCATAGGTTCAGTAAGCAAAGATATCGTGGAGTCAGGACTTGGAACAGCGGGAGCTAACCTAAAAGAAGGTCTCTGGTTCCTCTCTCGAGTGTTCTGTCTCTCTCTTAGACGTTCATCTATACGAGAGATGAATGAAATTAAATCCTCTAAATTCTCAGGGAGTTCTCTGGTAGCAACCTCATCAAGGATTACATCAGATAGGCCATTCAAAAATACATCCATATACGCCTGCTCATTCCACTTGATTTCTGCCGCCAGAGACCTGAACTCTAGTGCATAATCCACCAGTGTTTGGTTCTCCTGTCTCAGGCGCAACAGTAATCTGGCTGCATTAACCTTTCTACCTGGAGGGTCAAATGTTCTTCTAAAAGCAGCTACAAATGCGTTATAGTTATAAACTAATGGATTATCGTTCTCCCATAGTGGGTTGGCCCATCTCAGAGCTTTCTCAATGAGTAGGGTGATAATAAATCCTACTTTTGCCCTATCTGTAGGATAAGAGCGAGGTTGCAATTCAAAGTGGATACTAATTTGGTTTAAAAAACCACGACACTTCTCAGGAGCCCCACCATAGCGTACTGGGGGGGTAATGTGAGAAGAAGCACCCACTGTGGCTACCTCTAGACCTGAACCGACAGGAGAAACAGGGGTATTACGTATCTCCTCTGGTGGGTTATTGGCACCAGCTAATAGAGCCTGTAGCGCAAGCGCCATCTGATCCATTCTGTGATCCATGGCTTCAAACCTAGGATCAGGAGCAGCCAGCTGACTGTTTGTACTTGCAGGATCCATTGGCCCTGTCGTAATGTCAGGATCGGGACAGGGATCCAACACGCAGAGTACAAACAGTAGCCAGATACGTATACCGGACCTTAGAATGGCCGGACTAACGTAAGTAGTACAGTATAGAATGGTCAAAGACAAGCCGAGGTCGAGGGTAACAGAAGACAGGTAAGCGAGAGACAAGCCGAATCAAGGGTAACAGAGATAAGCAGAGTAAGGTAAACAAGCCGGGTCAAAACCAAAAGGGATAATAGAATACACAAGCACTGAGTGACTAGAACAAGCTAGAACCACGACAGGGCAATGAGCTAATGAAAGAAGCTCTGTTAAATACCCTGTTCAGAGCAGTAACCACGCCTCCGAGGCGTCCTGATTGGTCCTGCAGCAATTGACTGACAGGTCGTTCCGGGGGAGTGTCCTGATGACTACTTCCTGCCTAGATGCTGTAAAAGGCAGTCACTCCCTCGCGGCCGGCCTAGCATGACCGGATAGACCGCGGGGAAGGGAGCCATCAGACCGTCTGCATGGAGGAACAGCTAAGTCTCTACCTCTTTCGGAGGTAGAGACCACAGGTACCCTGACATTTATTACACGTGAGTTTACAGAGGAAGAGGTTCTATTTCAACTGTCAAAAGTAAAGACAAATAAGTCAATGGGACCTGATGGAATACACCCAAAGCTATTAAAAGAGCTTAGTGGTGTACTAGCAAAACCATTAACAGATTTATTTAACCAATCATTGATAACAGGAGTAGTCCCAGAAGATTGGAAGTTAGCGAATGTTGTGCCCATTCACAAGAAAGGTAATAGGGAGGAGTCGGGCAACTATAGGCCAGTAAGCCTAACTTCAGTAGTGGGGAAAGTGATGGAAACCATGTTAAAGGATAGGATTGTTGAACATCTAAAAACACATGGATTTCAAGATCAGAGACAACATGGGTTTACTTCAGGGAGATCATGCCAAACTAATCTTATTGATTTTTTTGATTGGGTAACTAAAATTATAGATCAGGGTGGTGCAGTAGACATTGCTTACCTCGATTTCAGTAAGGCTTTTGACACTGTTGCACATAGAAGGCTTATCAACAAACTACAATCTTTGAGTTTGGATTCCAATATTGTTGAATGGGTAAGGCAGTGGCTGAGTGACAGGCAACAGAGGGTTGTAGTCAATGGAGTATATTCGAAGCTTGGGCTTGTCACCAGTGGGGTACCTCAGGGATCTGTACTTGGACCCATTCTCTTTAATATTTTTATTAGTGATATTGCAGAAGGTCTTGATGGTAAGGTGTGTCTTTTTGCGGATGATACTAAGATATGTAACAGGGTTGATGTTCCAGGAGGGATAAGCCAAATGGAAAATGATTTAGGTAAACTAGAAAAATGGTCAGAGTTGTGGCAACTGACATTTAATGTGGATAAGTGCAAGATAATGCATCTTGGACGTAAAAACCCAAGGGCAGAGTACAGAATATTTGATAGAGTCCTAACCTCAACATCTGAGGAAAGGGATTTAGGGGTGATTATTTCTGATGACTTAAAGGTAGGCAGACAATGTAATAGAGCAGCAGGAAATGCTAGCAGAATGCTTAGTTGTATAGGGAGAGGTATTAGCAGTAGAAAGAGGGAAGTGCTCATGCCATTGTACAGAACACTGGTGAGACCTCACTTGGAGTACTGTACACAGTACTGGAGACCCTATCTTCAGAAGGATATTGATACCTTAGAGAGAGTTCAAAGAAGGGCTACTAAACTGGTTCATGGATTGCAGGATAAAACTTACCAGGAAAGGTTAAAGGATCTTAACATGTATAGCATGGAGGAAAGACGAGACTGGGGGGATATGATAGAAACATTTAAATACATAAAGGGAATCAACACAGTAAAGGAGGAGACTATATTTAAAAGAAGAAAAACTACCACAACAAGAGGACATAGTCTTAAATTAGAGGGACAAAGGTTTAAAAATAATATCAGGAAGTATTAATTTACTGAGAGGGTAGTGGATGCATGGAATAGCCTTCCAGCTGAAGTGGTAGAGGTTAACACATTAAAGGAGTTTAAGCATGCGTGGGATAGGCATAAGGCTATCCTAACTATAAGATAAGGCCAGGGACTAATGAAAGTATTTAGAAAACTGGGCAGACTAGATGGGCCGAATGGTTCTTATCTGCCGTCACATTCTATGTTTCTATGTTTCTTTCAATACCTGAGAATGTCCTCAATCAGCTGGGTCTACAGTTAGTGGCCCAGACTGACAGATGATATATGTGCAGCACTTAAACTGAGCACTGCACATAGTCCTTTAAAGCCTTTGAAATACCATGGATGAGAGATTTTAATCTTTTAATTTATTTAAATACCACGGCAGAGCAATCATGCTCAGCCACAGTAATTTTAAACATGTAATCAGGGCCAACGCCACCGTTAGGCGAACCAGGCATTCGCCTAGGGTGCCAGCCTGCTTGGGGCGCCCACCGGGATGTTTTCTGGTGGGCTGCCTGCCCCTGTCTGGGGCCGCAGCGCTGGGCAAGCGGCTCTTGAGCCGCCCCCAACGCCGGACCTCTCCTCCAGGTGCCCGAAGGTGGGGGCGCCAAGTGGAGCCCTGTCACAGGGGGACCAGGAGGTGGCCAACCGCAAGTAGCGGTTCATATGCAGTTCTGTTATACGAATGAATGGAGACTAATTATGCAGCACTAAAATGAACAACATTGAAAGAACTATTAGAAGCAAGGGATAGCGAGCAATCCAGGGGTACAAGGTGAAAGCGCACACAATAAAATAAATGTTACCTTTAATGCACAGTACACTTGATAAAAGATGTTATGAATATGTTATGAATATTTCCTATTCAAAGATCAAAATAAAACACAACATAGTGTAATCTGTATGAATATTTAGTGAGAAGAGGTTAGAACTCGAAACACTCACAATTTTTTGAGCTCATTAAAGTTGGCTCTGAACTTATAGAGCATGTATGTCTCCTTTATGGACATAGACAGTTTTTCTCCAAAGGTTAGGTCCCACAGTTGGTAGAAGGTTAAAATCAGGAAATTCCAAGAAGGAGATAAATGTTATTAAAAGTAATTTATTATTTTTATATATATATTTGTGTACGGCACATTCCGAGGACGTAAGGAAAACAGGGTTTAAAATAAGTAGTTCCTTAATAGCAAGTCAGTTGAGGTGTGCCGAAACTGACGTAAGGTTAGGCCTGTAAAAGAGGGCCCACCTAGGAAAATGATAAAATTGAGGGTGCGGTGGGAGGGGCACTTCCGAGATCGTCGAAGACAGGTAAGCAGGGGCTCACTGGGTTTAAATAGGGAAATTAAGTGCCTCCCACAATTACAGGCCAAGCCTTCTATTTGTGTACGGCACATTCCGAGGACGTAAGGAAAACAGGGTTTAAAATAAGTAGTTCCTTAATAGCAAGTCAGTTGAGGTGTGCCGAAACTGACGTAAGGTTAGGCCTGTAAAAGAGGGCAAAAATAATAACCATTAAAAACAAAATGCGTTTATTAAGCGGTACATCATTTAGTCATATCACAGAAAGCCAGCCTTATCTCTTTCTCTGGATTAGGAATGTATCTGTTGTATGCGGATGATTTCCACCTCCCCATGTTTTTAATTATGTGTGTCGGTACATGATTACCTGAGGCAGCTGTGGCTGCTCCAATGCGAAAAGAATGGCCCGAGAATGAACGTGGGTTTTTTCCCAAGCGGAGTAAAAGGGTGCGTATGTAAAGCATGAAAATGTTTGTGGTCAGGGGTTTCCCTAGTATAGCTAGAAGTGGGCTATCAGGAGCGGAATTAGCTTGGGCTGCTACTAGCTTATCCAATACACGGACGGGACACCATTTGGTTGAAGTGGGATAAAAGTTAATTTCCACTGGTGGGCCTGTTTGGCTTGTTTTGGTACGGGTAACGGACAAAGTGTAGTGATCTAGATTTTTAATTAAGTGTTTCTTTTGGAGGCACGAGCTGAAATCAGAAGCTCTCTCTACAGTGAACTCTTTGGGTCTCAAGAAACCATAAAAGGCTAGATAAGCCGCTGATTTGATAACGAGGTTTGTGATATGTTCGAAAGGGGACGTGTCGAGTACATCAGACAAATTCTTAAACAGCTTACTATCTATGGGAAGGCGTTTAGTGGGTATGTGTACTGACAAGTTATGAATGCCTTTGAGGACACTTTTAAGAGGGTAGGAAGATAGGAAAGGAGACTTGTTGGGAAAGGAGGTTAACATGTAGTGTTGGATTCCCGTTAAGTAGAGTTTGATTGTGTTGTAAGCTAGATTAAGAGAAAAGTGGCAAAAAGTTGTGAAAGCAACCATGGTTTCAACAGAAAAAACATTTATTACACAGTAATTACGAACGAAACACATAAACAGTTCATATGCTCTGTAATAGGCTTTCCTCGTGTTAAGGGATAGACCCGCCTGAGCAAGCGTGCCGCTTAGTTGTAAGAGAGAGCTTAACGCATTACCAGGTCTTCGAATTTTGGAGGTACCCTGGGTTGCTGGGAAGCTGTAGGATGTAGTCTGAAGAACTCCTGCAAATTGAAGCGTGACAGAGCATCAGCGGCAGTATTTTGTATACCTGGGACGTGAACACAGGATATGCAGAACTGGAGATTAGCTGCTAGCCAAGTGAGTCTCCTGACTAGGTTCATGATCGTGAGGGACTGAGAGCGGCCCTTGTTGATGATGTTACAGGTAGCTAAGTTGTCACAAAAACACCTGACTGACTGCCCCCTCCACTCTACCCCCCATGTGTAAGCTGCTGCTACGATAGGGTAGATCTCAAAAAGAGAGGAGGTGGTACTGAAACTCTCGAGTGACGTGGTTTCGACCGGCCAGGAGTCGTACAGCCACTCGTCTCCAAATATGGCCGCATAGCCTAAGGTACCTGAAGCGTCAGTCCAGAGTACTGGGGAATCGTCGGAAACGGGGGGAACAAACAGTGACCTGCCATTCCACGAGGAAAGGAACAGCTGCCACATTCTCAGGTCAGCTGTAGCTGACTCGTCTAAGGGTGTAGTGGAGTCATCGTCAGGGAGACCGTGCAAAAGTGAAAGGATTCTGGAAATGAAAGACCTACCCTGTGGAATTATTCTCATGGCGAAATTAAGTGAGCCTAAAAGTGACTGTAGCTGTTTCCTGGTGCAAGTGCCTAGTGACATGCAGGTGCTAATGTAAGACAGAATTCAGTCTACTTTCTCCTGGGGCAGGCTGGCGTGCATGGTGACAGAATTGAGTGTAATCCCCAGAAAAGTAATTTCGGTTTTGGGACCTTCAGTTTTGTCCTGGGCTACGGGGACACCTAAATCTTTGAAGAGCGTGAGCAAGTGATTAAGGCTGCGTGGAGTGCAGTGGTGAGGTTCAATGGTGAGGAAGTCATCTAAATAATGAATGACAACTGGGCATCTGCAGAAGTTCAGGAGAAGCCATGTTAAGGTTTCGGCGAACAGGTCGAATAACTTGGGGCTACTTTTGGAGCCGAAAGTAAGCCTGGTAGCGAAATAGTAGTTGTCTTGCCACTTAACTCCGTGCAGATGCCAGAGTGATTGATGAATGGGAAGTAACTTAAAGGCGTTAGTAATATCTGACTTACTTAACCAGGCTGCCTTCCCGGAGTTAATAATCGCTTGAATGGCATCATCGATTCTAGCGTACTGAAGAGAAAAATCTTCTGATGGGATTAGTGCATTCAGGCTAGGTGTGGGAGAGGCGTGTGGTGCAGAAAAGTCAATAATAAGTCTCTTTTTGTTGTTAAACTTCCCAGTGGCGATACCTAGAGGGTTAGTTCTCCATGAGGAGAAAGGAGGAGTAGTGAAAGGGCCTATCATGAAGCCGTTATCTACTTCTTTCTGTAAGAGTACTTGTAGGGTGTCGGGGTCTGTGAGAGCTGACTGAAGGTTGGGGCACTCCAAGATGCCTGAGGGGAGAGAGACAAAGCCTGTGTGAAACCCGTGAGTGAACCCTGTCGTGAGAAATTCCACCAGATGTAAAGAAGGATGATTAGCCAGGTAACGTTGCAAACTCGGTATGTTTATTGGAGTGGATGCCTTTTTTAGGGTACAATTTGTTAGGGCACATTGTCTTGGCATGTGCCCTGAAACAAAGCGAGCACACATGCAGCAGTCTACAAGCACTGTAACTACAACCCCCAGCATTAAAATTATTGCAGACCTGAGCTTTGCCCAAGAACACTATTGGCCTGCCTAATTTGTCTCTAATCTCCTTCTGGTTGGAAGTTGACTGAAAATCGGTGTTGGCGTTACTGGTAGAGGGGATAGCTACATTTTCAGGACAGAAATTAATGGAGTGAGCTGCAGACGAGCATATGGCACAGGAAGGGGTTTTGAGACCTGCAAAATGCATAAGAAACAACTCTGTGTCTAGCTGACCCCAGTCCGTGACTGCATTATATTGAGACAATGAAGCGGCTGACCTAGAGGAGAATGACTTGTGATAGTCGTAAAAGGCAAAGCCCCCGTACTTATAAGCTAGCTCTATCACCTTGTGTAGGTACAAATCTAGCTCCTCTCTGCGGAGGGGAAAAGCAGTACAGATAACGTCTCTGTATAGGCCAAATGCCAAGACAAACTCAGGAATGTTAAGTTTCCTATTCAACCTAGGATCTCTGGCCCTCATTACTACTGATAGATCCTCAAACGTGTACGCCCTGTTTTCTACCACGTCTTGAGCCGCTATCAGTAGCGAGGCCAAGTTAACATCCTTTCCCTCTATGATGTCACGTCTGAGAGACTGCGGTATTAGGTGAATAGGATTAATAACGTTAGTAACTTTCCTAGCCGGTGGAGGGTTACTGTTACCTCCTAGGGCGGGTGTGGGTTGGACAACCGGCCCGGGAATCTCGGGGACTGTAGGAACATTATTAGCTTCCAGGTTATCCAATCTGTTATTGATGGTGGCAACTGAGGACACTAGGGAGGCCATCATGGCGTGTAATTCAGCCAGGCTATTAAGTACATTAACCTGTGAACTAGGGCCAGGCCTTTCGTTATCCTCAGTAGAGTTTAATAAACGAAAAAGTTCATTCTTCCTAGCTGAAGCCGGATAAGGGATATTCCTCTTTTTAAGTTCAGCTGTAATCTTAGGGATAGTCCAGGAGCGATAGCTGGAAGCTGGACTTGGAGGGGTTGGTTGCCTTCTCTGCGTGCCCGACCTGAGAGGGGTGCTGGTAACCGACAGATTGTCTCCTAATACCGAAGCGTTGGACATTCTAAGGGGGGCAGAGAGGGTGAGTTTAGTACTGAAAAATAAATAGCTGGAGGGACCCCACTTACTAGGCTAGTGCCCATAGGCAAAATTGTATTAGCTTAGCTTTCGTTGGTGGCAGATGAGGCCCTAACTACTTGCCAAGTGGCTATGAGAGGCACTAACTATGATTTGGCTCGTGGGGCCTTGGTGCCACTGAGGTGGGTGGCGGGGTGTTGGCCTCTCGGTGACATGAAAAAGAAGCAAAACGTTTGGCCGTGACTGGTGAGGCCCTAACTAAGTTTTGAAGCAAGGCTATAGCTATGCGTTGGGACGATTGGCCTGAACCTCCGAACGTAAGGGCTGACCTATGCCTTGCGGGACCTCTAAACTTATAGGCAAAGAGGCCTATGGGAACATACCTAAGTTGGCGGGAGAATTACAACTAGTCCTCGAACCCCCCCCCCCCCCCAGGACACACCAATAACATACCTGCAGAGGAAGGAAAACTTTACTTGACCTAATAAAGGAGTATTATCCTGAAGGGAACCAACGGAACTAAAGGAAAAGAAACGTGACCTATTTATGAAACGTACTATTTAACTACAATATACACACAAATGAACTGGGTGACACAGAGGCCTACCTCTTTAACAAAGCTGCGAACACGTATACCCGCGAAGGGCCACTTGCGAGAAGTGTCAGTACTAGTAAGGACTACAACAAAAAATAGGACATGAACAGCCATTTAAAACAATGGAACAACATACCCCCTATTTAATCTACTTAGCTATTTATGACTTTAAGGGGACCATATAAACTACTTTAAATACAGAAGTTTAGAATACTGGGCAATACTACAAACCGCCTAAACCCCTTTTATAAAACGTAACTACTAAATTATTGCTTAAAATGTGAACAATATCCAGAAAACGGAACAGAAGGAAGGTATTGCACCAACTGAACGAAAAACGTATGGCAACCCGGTGCGGCTAAACGAGACTACGAGGTGTAAGTGTAACTGAACGTGTTACACTGACCGAGAAAATGCAGGAGCGGAGTGAAGCCGAGCCCGTGAGCGACAGGGCTAAACTTACGATTTCGATGCCGTCCGTGTAAGGCAAAAGCGTTATACTCACGAATACAGCCGCAGGGCGTTTGAACCGGGCTGCCGGCGGGCGGGAAACTGACGTCACGGATCTGTAAACCGGAAGTACACTGAAGCACTTCCGAGATCGTCGAAGACAGGTAAGCAGGGGCTCACTGGGTTTAAATAGGGAAATTAAGTGCCTCCCACAATTACAGGCCAAGCCTTCTATATATATATATATATATATAAAACCAACCATAAGGTGCACAACGTTCTTCAACTACAAAAAAGGGTATTCATCAGGTGCTGGTGAATGTTGCACTGAAAGCAAGCATGTTTATATATGTATATACATCAATTGAGCAATAAAACATAATTGATCACACATGTTTCATGGGATGCACCCATTTCCATATATGGTCTGAACTGGATATACATATACAATCCCCAAAATGGCGGTATTTCCGGTCCGGACATATCTGGCGACCATATTGGTGGTTTTAGAGACATGAATACAAATATATAAGACAATATCTAAAATAAAATATTCCCATCGGAAATGAGACAGTACACTACCACTATAAAACATATTGGTGTCTCTCTTCGCTAGGATACAAATAGAATCGTTCGTAAGTGCGTCGCGTTACTTCCTGTGATGTAGTGCCCTCCAGTTTGTTGATCTGTCGCATCATATCCTCTGACGTAGTACTTCCGGTTTTGCCGTCCGTGACAAAAATAAGATAGCCAGCAACAAAATAAAAGCTATCCATGTCGCCGAATTGATGGAGGGAGACCGAGCCAGCGGTGCTGCACCTCCTCCAGCTATGGCTGAAACTGAATTTGATAGTGAATTGAGGACAAGGCTGGCATTCTACAACAGAACAGCTTCAAAAGAAACCAAGAGTAATGGCAGACATACAGGACTACATATTGGCAAGACAGCAACAGGCGACCCAGCTACAATTAGCAGACCGGCAATACAGAGAGGGATCACCAGCAGTATCGCCCATCACATAGGGGAAGCCAAAAATCAATTACAATGCATTCAACTCCTTCTCAGACACAGAAGAAGACATTGACTGTTTTCTTCAGGACTTTGAGAGGTTGTGCCACTTACACAACATCGACCGCGCATACTGGGTAACCGCTTTTGCCAGGTCAACTGTCCGGCCGTGCAACCCCTGGCGTACATACCACAGTCGCAGGGGTCGCAGCTGCGACCGGGCCCGTCACTGCAGGGGGCTCGGTCGCCCTGCGGACCCCTGCGACCAGGTACCCGCCATTATATTTTGCAGCCCCGGCCCACGCGACAAACCACCAGGTACGCCGTCCAAGGGGTCCATCGGGTGGCCCATGGTGTCAGGGCCAACCGATGGATATGGATTGTAAGGGGGCCCGGTCAGCGCTAGGCACTTTAACAGCGCGACCGGGCCCCCTGTGATGACATCACATGCTGGGATCAAGTGACTGCACGTCACTCCTCCCAGCTAACACTGAGAGCCGCGCGGGAGGAAGACCAGGGAGTCAGAGTGGGAACTCTGACTTCCATCCACCTGAGCCACCACTGGACCCCAGTCACCCTCCTGCACCTAAAAGGTAAGAAACAGTAGGGTGACTTAAATATTGTGTGTGTGTGTGTGTGTTTGTATGTATGTGTGTGTGTCTGCCTGTATGTATGTGTGCCTGTTTGTATGTATGTCTTTGTATTTATGTGTGTTTGTCTGTGTGTGTGTGTCTGTATGTGTGTGTCTGACTGTATGTGTGCCTGTCTGTGTATGTATGTGTGTGTCTGTCTGTATGTCTGTGTGTGTCTGCCTGTATGTCTGTGTGTGTGTGTACTTGTCTGTTTGTATGTATGTATGTATGTATGTGCATCTTGTGTGTGTGTGTGTGTGTGTATGTATGCCTGTCTGTATATGTGTGTCTGTCTGTATGTGTGTGTCTGTCTGTGTGTATGTGTCTGCCTGTGTGTATGTGTGCCTGTCTGTTTGTTTGTTTGTATGTATGTATGTGTCTTTGTTTGTATGTGTGTCTGCATGTATGTGTGCCTGTTTGTATGTATGTCTTTGTATGTGTGTTTGCCTGTGTGTCTGTATGTGTATGTCTGTGTGTGTACTTGTCTGTTTGTATGTATGTGCGTCTTGTGTGTGTATGTATGTCTGTCTGTCTGTGTGTATGTGTCTGCTTGTGTGTATGTGTGCTTGTCTGTTTGTATGACATTGTTTGTATGTGTGTCTGTCTGTATGTGTCTGTGTGCCTGTATGTATGTGTCTGTCTGTGTTCCTGTATGTGTGTGTGTGTCTGTCTGTGGGCCTGTCTGTGTGTGTCGGTCTGTATGTATGTGTCTGTGTGTCTGTCTGTATGTATGTATATATGTGTGCCTGTCTGTTTGTATGTGTGTGTATGTGTGTCTATGTATGTGTACGTGTGTCTGTCTGTCGGGGGAGAATAGGGAGGGGGGAATAGAGACAGGGGTGGGGTGGGAATAGGGGGGGCCACGGATCAGTTTTGCATTGGTGCCCCATGGATTGTGTGTACGCCACTGCGTGGAGCTGAGGCATACAGAGCAGTACCTGACGAGGACAGCAAGAACTACAACCAGGTGAAACAAGCTATATTATATCACCCCAAAGGCATACCAACGTCTATTCCAAGAAGTAAAGTAGCAGGAGAAAGATTTGAACGCGGAGTGGGCTTACAGACTTTAAAGAGCCGCCATTGGATGGGTCCAAGCTAACCAAGCCACAACCATGGAGGAACTGCTCCAACTTATCCTCCTGGAGCAGTTCTTCAATGGGCTAGTACCGGAAGTACAAGAGTGAGCAAGGGACCATAGGGTGACTTAATATTGTGTGTGTGTGTGTGTTTGTGTGTTTGTATGTATGTGTGTGTGTCTGCCTGTATGTATGTGTGCCTGTTTGTATGTATGTCTTTGTATTTATGTGTGTTTGTCTGTGTGTGTGTCTGTATGTGTGTGTCTGACTGTATGTGTGCCTGTCTGTGTATGTATGTGTGTGTGTCTGTCTGTATGTCTGTGTGTGTCTGCCTGTATGTCTGTGTGTGTGTGTACTTGTCTGTTTGTATGTATGTATGTATGTATGTGCGTCTTGTGTGTGTGTGTGTGTGTATGTATGCCTGTCTGTATATGTGTGTCTGTCTGTATGTGTGTGTCTGTCTGTGTGTATGTGTCTGCCTGTGTGAATGTGTGCCTGTCTGTTTGTTTGTTTGTTTGTATGTATGTATGTGTCTTTGTTTGTATGTGTGTCTGCATGTATGTGTGCCTGTTTGTATGTATGTCTTTGTATGTGTGTTTGCCTGTGTGTCTGTATGTGTCTGTCTGTATGTCTGTGTGTGTGCTTGTCTGTTTGTATGTATGTGCATCTTGTGTGTGTATGTATGTATGTCTGTCTGTCTGTGTGTATGTGTCTGCTTGTGTGTATGTGTGCTTGTCTGCTTGTGTGTATGTGTGACGAAACCAACCTCGCCACTGGGCATTGGAGAAACCTGTTTGCCCGCCTCCTACCTGCTGACTATGGCCCCTGGATTATTTGGGGCATATTGTATTTTATTGTGCAACTGCTGGCCCTTTAAGTACAGTGAATGGTATTTTATTGTACTGCTGCTGGCCCTTTAAGAACTGTCTGGGGACATATTGAGACTTTGGGTAACAATACCCTTTAAGACTATGGCCCCTGAAAACGTATGGACTTTTATTGGTGTGTATGGCCCTTTAAGAACCGTCTGGGACATCTTGTAACTTTGGTGAACAATGTCCCTTTAAGACTATGTCCCCAGACCTGTAAAATAACTTATTCCTGGCTTTCTCCCACTTGGTTCAGTAAATAGGGCTTACTGAACCAAGTACCACACAGGCGGACCACCCAGAAGTTAAAGTGTGCAGGCAATTTACCTCCCAGGCTGTGAGGTTACTGCAGGTTAATTGCCGAGCGCTGGGTGGCCGCCATTCGGCAGCCGAACACGTGGCGGCGGCCATTTTGGTCATTCGAATGCGGTCAGCGGTGTATGCTAAAGATTCTGTGGAACTAAAATCGGCTACACATTTTGCCGAACACCGCTGACCCTTACCTTCTCCCATACTGAACTTGCAGCTCCAGAGACTAAGTCCCGTTCGAAATGGGACTTAGTCGTTTTTCCGCATGAAATTGACCGACCGCACAGCCCAAATCTATGGAACTGTTTTGGGCAGGAAATTGTGCTTGCGGTCGGTCATAAAGGACTTCCACCTAACTCTTGATCCACTGGAGGGATTTGTCTGATTTTTGGAAGGGTTTATGTTTGAAGTGTGCTGAGTTTAAATATGTAATTGTTATGAATATTGGATGTAGGGTTTTAAAGTTATAGCACATGTATAAAAACTGTATTTTCCCTGGCTGTAATAATTATGTTAACTGGTTATCTGAGGGGAGGGAACTTGTGGGTTGTAACCGTTATGCTATTGGCTGTTTTACCCCGCCCCTGTGGGCGGTCTTTTATGTGTAAGATGGAAATAAAAGCAGACTGGGTGTGCTAGCACCTCAGATCATCTTGTACCTTCATGAAGTTTCGGCTCATGTTTGGGGGGATTGGGATTGGAGAACTACACTCTGGGGATTGCTATAATCACTATACTCCCCAGGGTATAATTGCTGAGCTCTGCTAAGAGCTGGTTCCTGTTCCTGCGCACTGGAATTCGGAGAGGTCCATCTACTGGAAGCTAGACCCTGGTCGTGGGTCCAGAGTGGGTAGCGTGGCGAGACCCCAACCAAGCTGCGGCGGTTCGTGGGAGTCTACAGTGATTATGGTGTCTGGTGGAGTGCTTGGAGACCTCGGAAAGCACTAGGAGCATCCGTCAGCGGAGGGTACCCGGTCGGGGTGCCAGCGGTTCCGTGACAGTGGTGGCAGCGGTGGGATGGCGTCCTAGTGCGAGGTAAAGCAGCTCAGAGACACGGTTCGTTTGGAGTTACAATTGAGGGCAACGTTCGTATTTGTACAGCGGCCCTGTTCACAACAGAATGGAGAGAGTTAGCCCCTGGGCAGCGCTCACCTACGAGCAGGCGTTCCTTCGGGAAATGCGATGGCGACTGGCGTATTTTAGCAAGGATGTCCCGGACAGCGTTGTCCGGATACTTGAGGCTCACGTGGCCGAGGATCTGCAATACCAGGCAGAACGAGCTGGGTGGGGGACACCCAAGCCACAGCGGCAGTGTGTAACCCAGGGAGCAGAAGGCGCCGTCCTTCCTCCCCAGCGGCAGTGTGTGTCCCAGGGAGCAGAAGGTGTCGTCCTTCCTCCCCAGCGGCAGTGTGTACCCCAGGGAGCAGAAGGTGCCGTCCTTCCTCCCCAGCGGCAGTGGGTAACCCAGGGAGCAGAAGGTGCCGTCCTTCCTCCCCAGCGGCAGTGTGAGTCCCAGAGAGCAGAAGGTGTCGTCCTTCCTCTCCAGCGGCAGTGTGTACCCCAGGGAGCAGAAGGTGCCGTCCTTCCTCCCCAGCGGCAGTGTGTATCCCAGGGAGCAGAAGGTGTCGTCCTTCCTCCCCAGCGGCAGTGTGTATCCCAGGGAGCAGAAGGTGTCGTCCTTCCTCCCCAGCGGCAGTGTGTATCCCAGGGAGCAGAAGGTGTCGTCCTTCCTCCCCAGCGGCAGTGTGTGTCCCAGGGAGCTGAAGGTGCCCTCCTTCCTCCCCAGCGGCAGTGTGTACCCCAGGGAGCAGAAGGTGCCGTCCTTCCTCCCCAGCGGCAGATCATTAATGTGCAGGGAATTGGGAGCCCAGTCTCCATTCCCCAGCGGCAGAGTGTTCTATCGGGAGAGGAGCCTGTTACCCCCTCTCCCCAGCGACAGCTTAGTGTACCAGGGGGAGACTGTAAGCCCCACAACTGTGCAGATGGGACCGTGGTCTCTGCACCTACAGCACAGCGTGTTCTAATGGGAGAGGAGCTGGTTACCACCTCTCCCCAGCGGCAGCTTAATGTACCAGGGGGAGACTGTAAGCCCCACAACTGTGCAGATGGGACTACGGTCTCTGCACCTACAGCACAGGGTGTAAGGACAGTCAGTCCTGTCCTCCAGCAACAAAGCTGCTTAGCCAAAGGGGAGACAGTCGGTCTCCCCCTCCAACAGCGGAACTATGTATCCAAAGGGGAGACAATCGGTCTCCAACAGCAGAGCTGCGCAGCTAAAGGGGAGACAGTCGGTCTCCAGCAACCAGGCTCCAACCAGACTACTCCCGTGGTAGTGCTGGCACCAGGGCAGAGTACCGCTGGCCTCTGCCCACTCAGCAACCCACCAAAACAGCCTACCAGTCCCCCACACAGCCATGGTGAGGCATCTGGACCTGGACAAGTTTTTTCCTTACTCAGGTGTAATCACCATTTATTGTGGGTGGGCTGTACTGCTGTTCCTGTTTTGTGGGTGGGCTGCTGGACTAACAAGGGCACTGACCGGAAAGAGGTCAGGTACCCTGTTAGTCTGTTTGGAAAAGGGGAGAAATGTGACGAAACCAACCTCGCCACTGGGCATTGGAGAAACCTGTTTGCCCGCCTCCTACCTGCTGACTATGGCCCCTGGATTATTTGGGGCATATTGTATTTTATTGTGCAACTGCTGGCCCTTTAAGTACAGTGAATGGTATTTTATTGTACTGCTGCTGGCCCTTTAAGAACTGTCTGGGGACATATTGAGACTTTGGGTAACAATACCCTTTAAGAGTATGGCCCCTGAAAACGTATGGACTTTTATTGGTGTGTATGGCCCTTTAAGAACCGTCTGGGGACATCTTGTAACTTTGGTGAACAATGTCCCTTTAAGACTATGTCCCCAGACCTGTAAAATAACTTATTCCTGGCTTTCTCCCACTTGGTTCAGTAAATAGGGCTTACTGAACCAAGTACCACACAGGCGGACCACCCAGAAGTTAAAGTGTGCAGGCAATTTACCTCCCAGGCTGTGAGGTTACTGCAGGTTAATTGCCGAGCGCTGGGTGGCCGCCATTCGGCAGCCGAACACGTGGCGGCGGCCATTTTGGTCATTCGAATGCGGTCAGCGGTGTATGCTAAAGATTCTGTGGAACTAAAATCGGCTACACATTTTGCCGAACACCGCTGACCCTTACCTTCTCCCATACTGAACTTGCAGCTCCAGAGACTAAGTCCCGTTCGAAATGGGACTTAGTCGTTTTTCCGCATGAAAATGACCGATCGCACAGCCCAAATCTATGGAACTGTTTTGGGCAGGAAATTGTGCTTGCGGTCGGTCATAAAGGACTTCCACCTAACTCTTGATCCACTGGAGGGATTTGTCTGATTTTTGGAAGGGTTTATGTTTGAAGTGTGCTGAGTTCAAATATGTAATTGTTATGAATATTGGATGTAGGGTTTTAAAGTTATAGCACATGTATAAAAACTGTATTTTCCCTGGCTGTAATAATTATGTTAACTGGTTATCTGAGGGGAGGGAACTTGTGGGTTGTAACCGTTATGCTATTGGCTGTTTTACCCCGCCCCTGTGGGCGGTCTTTTATGTGTAAGATGGAAATAAAAGCAGACTGGGTGTGCTAGCACCTCAGATCATCTTGTACCTTCATGAAGTTTCGGCTCATGTTTGGGGGGATTGGAGAACTACACTCTGGGGATTGCTATAATCACTATACTCCCCAGGGTATAATTGCTGAGCTCTGCTAAGAGCTGGTTCCTGTTCCTGCGCTCTGGAATTCGGAGAGGTCCATCTACTGGAAGCTAGACCCTGGTCGTGGGTCCAGAGTGGGTAGCGTGGCGAGACCCCAACCAAGCTGCGGCGGTTCGTGGGAGTCTACAGTGATTATGGTGTCTGGTGGAGTGCTTGGAGACCTCGGAAAGCACTAGGAGCATCCGTCAGCGGAGGGTACCCGGTCGGGGTGCCAGCGGTTCCGTGACAGTGTGTCTGTCTGTATGTGTTTGTGTGCCTGTATGTATGTGTCTGTCTGTGTTCCTGTATGTGTGTGTGTGTCTGTCTGTGGGCCTGTCTGTGTGTGTCGGTCTGTATGTATGTGTCTGTGTGTCTGTCTGTATGTATGTATATATGTGTGCCTGTCTGTTTGTATGTGTGTGTATGTGTGTCTATGTATGTGTACGTGTGTCTATCTGTCGGGGGAGAATAGGGAGGGGGGAATAGAGACAGGGGTGGGGTGGGAATAGGGGGGGCCACGGATCAGTTTTGCATTGGTGCCCCATGGATTGTGTGTACGCCACTGCGTGGAGCTGAGGCATAGAGGGCAGTACCTGACGAGGACAGCAAGAACTACAACCAGGTGAAACAAGCTATATTATATCACCCCAAAGGCATACCAACGTCTATTCCAAGAAGTAAAGTAGCAGGAGAAAGATTTGAACGCGGAGTGGGCTTACAGACTTTAAAGAGCCGCCATTGGATGGGTCCAAGCTAACCAAGCCACAACCATGGAGGAACTGCTCCAACTTATCCTCCTGGAGCAGTTCTTCAATGGGCTAGTACCGGAAGTACAAGAGTGAGCAAGGGACCATAGCCCCTTTACCCTCACCGACGTCGCCCGGCTGACAGGTGAACATTGCAACACCAGACGCCACCATCGACCACCACCCCGCTTATTTTCCAGACCGTCTGTATCTATGCCAGCACCACCTGCACCAGCCCCACAGCGTCATGGTAATGTGTTTACACCACAGCGCCTAGGTTTCAACCTCGTTCCAACATTAGGTGCCATCTATGCCAACAGTTGGGACATGTACAGAGGGAATGCCATCAGAACCGGAACCGGTCAACTACCTGTAAACAGAGCAATGGCCCATTACTATCAAACAAAGACCGTTACCCGCAATGCAGTCCCTGACTACACTGAGGAACAACTGGGTGTCTTGCACGAAGTCGACCCAATCCAGGCTGCACCGACAGCACCACAGGCAAATAGTATGTCTGGAGGGGAAAAATGTTCAAGGACTCTTTAACCCTAATAAAGTGCCATTTGGTTCCAGACACAGCCCGTACCGGAGGACCGGTGGCAGTACAGGTGGCAGGGGGAGCAGTACTTCGCTTACCCACTGCCAAGGTTCATTTGAATTGGGGTGTGAGGTTGGGAGTTGTGGAAGTGGAGCTGATGCAGGAGCTACCCGCAGATGTGCTCCTCGGAAATGACTTGGGCAAACTAACTTCTACGTTTGTGCCCCAACCTTCTCCCCAGGAAACTTACTCTGTGACCACCTGGCAGCAGGCTTACACAGCGGACCATCAATCATACTCTGAGGCTCAGGTAAGAAACCAACCCCCACCCACAGAAAACATGTCCTGGGATGCCCCAACTGAGTTTGAAAGGTAGGTAACCTTAGACCCCACGTTACAGGTGTATAAAGATCGGGTCACCTCCAGTCAGGCAGGATTTGAGGGGGAGGGATACTCCTGGGACAAGGGATTACTCTATAGGAACTCAAAGAGGATAGTGGCTGAGTCCGTACCGATCCCCATGAAACAGTTACGTATAGTTACATAGTTACATAGCTGAAAAGAGACTTTCGTCCCTCAGGTTCAGCCTTCCTCACATTTGTTTTTTGCTGTTGATCCAAAAGATGGCAAAAAATAAAAAAACAGTGTGAAGCACTTGCAACAAACTAGGGAAAAAATCCTTCTTGACCCCAGAATGTCAGTCAGATTAGTCCTTGGATCAAGCAGCTATTATCCCTACATTGAAAAATTATATCCTTGAATATTCTTTTTTTTGCAAGTATGCATCTAGTTGCTGTTTGAACAGCTGTATGGACTCTGATAAAACCACTTCTTCAGGCAGAGAATTCCACATCATTATTATTCTTGCAGTAAAAAAAACTTTCCTTTGCCTTAGACAAAATCTTCTTTCTTCCAGTCTAAATGCATGACATTGTATCCTATGTAAAGTCCGGTTTGTGAATAGATTTCCACATAATGGTTTGTATTGGCCCCGAATATATTTGTATAATGTTATCATATCCCCTCTCAGGCAACGTTTTTCTAAACTAAAGAGGTTTCAATTTGTTAACCTTTCTTCATAGCGGATATGTTCCATTCCTTTTATTAATTTTGTAGCCAGCCTCTGGACTTTTTCTAGTGCCATAATATCCTTCTTTAGAACAGGTGCCCAAAAATGTACAGCATATTCAATATGCGTTCTTACCAGTGATTTATAAAGAGGCAAAATTATATTCTCATCCCGAGAATGAATGCCTTTTTTCATGCATGACAATACCTTACTGGCCTTAGCCACTGTTGATTGACATTGCACATTGTTGCATAGTTTGTTGTCTATAACAATTCCCAAGTCATTTTCGTGTGTTGTTATCCCTAATTTGCTTTCATTAATGGTATACGTTGCTTGTGCATTCCTTACGCCAAAGTGCATAACTTTGCATTTTTCAACATTAAATTTCATCTGCTATTTGAGTGCCCATTCCCTCAGTCTATTTAAATCCCTCTGCAGCAAGGTAATATCTTGCTCACATTGTATTACTTTACAGAGTTTTGTGTCATCTGCAAACACTGAAACATGACTTTCAATGTTTTTTTCACGATCATTTATAAATATGTTAAATAGAAGGGAAAGAACCCTGAGGGACACCACTTGCCACCTCTGTCCAGCTTGAACATTTACCATCAATGGCAACTCTTTGTACTCACTTTTAAGCCAATGCTCTACCCAAGAACAAGCATTTTCATCTAGACCTATTTCTTTGAGTTTGTACACTAATCTATTGTGTAGAACTGTATCAAATGCCTTGGCAAAATCCAAATAGATCACATCCACTGCAACACGCTGATCTATACTTCTACTTACTTCTTCGTAGAATGCAATCAAGTTAGTTTGACATGACCTGTGCTTCATAAAACCATGCTGATTTTTGCTGATAACCATGTTTTTCTCAAGGAATTCTTGAATATTATCCCTTAATAACCTTTCAAATACTTTTCCAGCCACAGAAGTTAAGCTCACAGGTCTATAATTTCCAGGCAAGGATTTTGAACTAATTTTGAATATAGGAATCACATCCGCCTTCCTCCGATCCTCTGGAACACTTCCTGAAAGAAAAGAATCTTGAAAGATTAAAAACAGAGGTTCACTAATATCTACACTTAGTTCCTTAAGTTCTCGTGGATGAATACCGTCAGGCCCTGGAGCTTTGTTTATATTAACTTTCTTTTGTTGCTGCAGCACCTTGTCTTGAGTTAACCAATTACAATTATTCTGCAAGTTTTTAGCAGCAATCATTTGCACATCTATTGCCATGGGTTCTTCCTTAATATATACGGAGGAGAAATCCTAATTCAGAAAATCATGCAGAGTAGCATGTAGAGGTGCTACTAACTAGAAGCAAATATCTGAGCACAGTGGCCTGGTGGCCTAGAGTTGAATATTTTGTAGGCTTTGGGTTGCAAATGCGTCATGTGGTTGGTGCGTGATCATTTTGCAATAATTTATTTGAGAGCTCTTTGCTCTTACTCTAACAACCAGTGTGTAGCGTTTTTGAAGCTCTCTGGCAAATATAGATTGTGTAACTGAATATCAGAACTGGAATTCTGGATCAGTTTTAGATGTACTTAAAAAAAATTGTGAAAATCTCTTTAGCATAATAAATTTTACTGTGTTAGTTAATTCAATTTAATTAATATATGGACCAACATATATCTCATGTTGTTCATACAATGTCCCATTCCTCTCAGTGTACCACACATTTATAGTGTTGCTTACAATAACAAATTAGGACAATACATTCTAAGTGTTCCTTTGCTCTGGGAAAGGCAGTTGCCGAACTGAGCCAAAACTTGAGAGACAGAAAGGCACCAGATTGGTCAATAAAATTAATAATCTGTTACTATTTTTAAACTCCTCCATTTGCTGTTGTGAGAGTTTGATTGATTGCCTCCCGGCAGCCTATTTTACAGGTACTGAAATTTAATTGATTGAGCATTTCGAAAGTATTGAAAGCACGTTTTCTAACATTCTAGTGCTTGTAGAACCAGCCCTTAAAGTGCCAGTTAAATTAATTTGTGCCATGCATTGCATCTTTTTTATTGTCTCCGACTCTTTTATTTAATTTTACTTAAATTGTTCTTATTTGTTTTCTATAACCACTGGTTGGCATCTACGCATGTTTTATGAATTTTCCTGATAGCTAAATTCTTCATGGACATTTATGCCAACCTGACCTGACATTAAAAGTAATTTATATTTCTATTCTATTCTATTTTATATGAATATTTTTTTATATGTGATGTATTCCTACTGTAATGTACTTAATAATAAATTAGATTTAGCAAACAAAAAAAGAAAACTAAGTAAAATGCATCCCCCTTTCAAAGAAAATATGTTTTTTAAAGGATCAGTGGATCAGAAGCACTCACAGTAAATGTTTCATCCTTGTCTCCACCCCACCTTTCTTTATCAAGATAGTTACCAACTATAGTTTTCTGAGAAGACCTATGATAAACCATAATGAGTTTTTGTTGTTGTTGGCTCTTTCCTAAAGAGTTAGATTGCCTAGCATTTTGATACAAAAAAAAAAAAAAAAAACCTTACTCATTGCACTTGTACAGCAGTAACATTTATTATGGCTGACTCAATTTGGCCAAATATTTTTTTCTTAAAGTACCACTGTCATCTCCCAGAAAAAAATGTGTATTTCATAAAGATAGATTCTTTATGAAATGCTCATTATGACTTTCACTGAAATTAGAAAAAGTACTGATAGTGGAGCGCTGATTGAAAGTAAATAGACGAGAATAGGGTATGAATAGGGTATGAGAATAGACGAGAATAGGGTATGAAAATAGGAGACCTAACAACCTATACAATATTAGACGACATAACTGTTAAACCCTTCTCTTCTAGATAATTGTATATAGCTAGTAGCATATATCCAAAAAAAATATACACAAAAACGTAAATTAATCCAGTAATGTGGAGAAACTGAATAAATGTCCAGTAATGGTTTCCCAAAAAAAATGTGTCCACTCCATCACATAGATCCACATATATGTAAAAGACAGAAAAGAAAAGGGGGGTATCAATATACCATAAACTGTTATTCAACACACTGTAGATTGATAGTTAAAAATCCATCAATATTAAAAAATATAATAGAAACTTCCATATGTTATGTGTAATTCGTCCTTTTAAAAATCACAAATTAAACCATAAGATAGTCCCGGAATATTTTCTGTACCTGGAGATAATTGAGTTTACTACAGCCACTTAAGCCAATTATCTTCAGGATAGAGGGGAGGGATTTTATTGTGTATGTGGGAGTGTTACTATGTTAATTGTTGCTCCCATTGGTTTGTGTCCCTTTTGTCCCAGTTTACCACCAGGTCCAGGGGGTGTGCCTCTGGCCTGAAAATGTGTATAAAAGAAATGCCTTTGTGCTCATTAAACAGATCATCTTGCACCTTCATGATGTTTCGGCTCATGTTTGGGGGATTGGAGAACTACACTCTGGGGATTGCTATAATCACTATACTCCCCAGGGTATAATCACTAAGCTCTGCTAAGAGCTTGTTCCTGCTCTCTGGATTTAAGAGAGGTCTACCTACTGGGAGCTGGACCCTGGTCTTGGGTCCAGGGTGGGTAGAAGACGGTGAGACACCAACCAAGCTGCAGTGGTTTGTGGGGTGTGCAGTGGTTATGGTGCCTGGTGGTGTGCTTAGCGCCCTCGGGAAGCACTAGGAGCATCCGTCAACGGAAGGTACCCGGTAGGGGTGCCAGCAGTTCCGTTACAGCATGAAAAACAAGCATATCACTGTACTGCAAAATATGTTGCTAGACAGTTATAGGCTTGTTTTCGAACACTTTTTTTTTTTTTTTTTAAACATTCTTTATGTGTTTGTTTTCATTGAGAGAAGAAACATTGGGGTACAGAAAAGAAATAGGGTAGGGGTGGTACAGCCACAATGGTACAGGTATGCAGTAGTTTCACATTCAAAATTCAATTTCGATGGGTTTTGCAAGAGCGCTATGAGTACCTAGCGTGGTCTGATAGCTTAGAGTTTGCTGTGCGGTTGTGTGGGTTACAGTGACCTAATTTTGGTCTCTCTCTTTTCATGCGGTTCGTCTGCCCGTACCTGTGTTGGTGGCTGTTTGAGGTGAGCGATGTTACTCAGTAATGGTTAGTTTAGTAGGGTGGGTTACCCTCTTTTCTGGCTAGTTTGTTTTGTCGTTGCTTGGTGGTGGGTTCCCGTGGGGTTTTCGAACACTTTTAATGAAGTAAATTCCAACAGAAATCGGATGACCAAATACTGACCAAATAGAATGGTATGCTACCTTTTTGTTAATATTCATGATTTTGAGCGCTCATTTACTTTTTAGCACTCGGCTGTATTTTAAGTGTTTTGTACAGCTGGTCCCAGCTTTATTTGTTTATTATTTATTTATGTATTTATTTGTTTGTTTGTTTGTTTGACCTAATGGCTGTTCCCTAACCATCAATCATATCTCAGACCCAAAGTCCTTCCATCAATCTCTCAAAAAATCTATGTAATATATAGAAAGGAAAAAAAAATTATAGAAAAAAAACAGAAGCCAAAACATAATGTGATATGATAAAACATCGAACTAGTCACACTTCATTAATTTCTCTCTCAAAAACTCCCAGACCTCATAGTGTTCAGCGTCAGATTTGCAATGTTTAGGATAAAAAAAAGACCAATAATGTACACTTGGAGTTAAAACAAGTAGATCAATTTATTGCACTTACATTCTTTATTTATATATTTCTTTTTCAAAACCAATTTCACTTAGAATGTCTAATGTAGATATGCAGTACATATATGAGGCATTTAACATTTTTGTTTTTTTTTATGTCAGTGTTTATTTCTGAATGAAAAGTTATGCATACATTTATATGTGAATCAAGAAGATTCGCACAACAAGTGGACAAGATTTAAAGAGATACTATACACCTTTATCCTGGTGTGAAGTAGCTAAAAACAACTAAATCCTTGTCTATAATAGCAATAAGTCTTGTTCCAACTCTTACTAAGGTTTACTGTCCAATTGCTACTTGCTTGTTGCTAGTGGCTACAGAAGGTTAAGTATGGATGAGATCCCATGCTGCCCTTAGGTGCTTTAAATCTAATATTTCTAATGACATACAAAGTAACTAACTTCTATCACATCCTTAAAGGAGTAGGGGGATATTTCTGTGATCTCTGCTATGTTGTGGCAATCTATGTAAATATAATTGATAAGAAATGAGGGTGAAATTGTTGTCCTGATATGAGTGGGGATTGCACATTGTCAACTTACTCAAAATACCATGATGTTTTCGATTGATTTCCATTGTATATAAATCCACATGCATAAAGGTCATGTTATGAACCTTTTATAAGTGTTTTTAAGTGTAAATTCCTGTAAAGGACATACAAATTAGAATAAACCCCAAATTAAAATAAATACAATTCAGTTAATATTTTTCCCAGGAAAAATAAAGAGACACTACAGTCACCAAAACTACTTTAGCTTAATGAAGCAGTTTTGGTGTGTAGATCAGTCTCAATTCTCTGCCATTTAGGAGTTAAATCACTTTGTTTATGTAGCCCTATGCACACCTCACCTAGTCACACCTCCCTGCATGTGAGTTACACAGCTTTCCTAAACACTTCCTGTAAAGAGTCCTCTAATGTTTTTACTTCCTTTATTGCAAATTATGTTTAATTTAGAATTTTTTATCTGCTGCTCTGGTAATAGTTTGCTAGACCCTGCAGGAGCCTCCTGTATGTAATTAAAGATCAATTTACAGAGCAGGAAATATAAACCTTTTAGGTAAATTACATCTGATTGAAAGTGAAACCATTTTTTTCCATGCAGGCCGTGTGAATCACAGCTAGAGGAGGTGCGGCTAGGGCTTCATAAACAGAACCGAAATTGATTTAACTCCTAAATGGCAGATAATTGAGCAGTGAGACTGCAGGTGTATGATCAATACACTATAACTGCTTCATTAAGCTAAAGTTGTTTTGGTGACTATAGTATTCCTTTAAAAATAAATTTAAAAATCAAATGAGAAAATATAAAAACAAATTAAAAAATGTAAAATAAAAGATAAAATTGAAATAAACAACTCGCCCTATGGGCATCAACACCATGGGCACACTCGACTCACAGAAAAAAAGAAAAAGTGCACACACAGTTCTAATAGGCTCTCCCTGAATACATGGACACACGCTAGCTCCCACGACTGTCTACCTGAAAGACAAACACAATATGCTTCTTGCCTACTCATCGTTCCTATCAATATTCATGTGTTAAACTGATTGATCATCTCTGTACTAAGTTATTGTTAATGCCTTTTATCAATTTGCCTAAGTTAAAAAGGTAACTCAAGCATGTTTTGCAACAAACTACATGCACAGAAAATAAAGAATTAAAAAAAAAAAAAAAATTGAAATAAACTTGAAATATATCATTATAGAGATTTTGTTTCTCGAAATTCTTAACCTTATATCCTCTAGGTAAAACACAATAAATCAGCATCTAGAAGTTGTAGCTTACAAGCACTCTGAGCAGATGTACTGCTTCAGAGCTCTGTGTTATTTTATTTTTTTTAAATAATAAATGTATCAATGCTTTTTTTGTCCAGAGGCAGACATGCCTGAGCGTAAAATGAGTCCTGGCCATTTGCTAGAGGAAGTACTTGAGATAGGAGCCTCCTTCTCTCTCACTGGACCTGATGGTAGATTCTCTCCAGGGTTTTATATCGGCTTCAGAGAATGAAAGCCTGGATATACCAGAGGCTCTATCCTGACAAAAGGGCAAGCACAATGGAAAAAGGATTTAACTTGACTACCACAAGAAATATTTCAAATTTAATGGCTGATGTTAAAGCCTTCTTCACTGTGAAAATGGTGGCTCTGAAGGGAACACAAACAGCGGCAGAACTACCGCCAGTGAGGGGGCCCATCGCATGGTAATTCAGGAGGGGCCACCTGATGGCAATGTGTCTTTAGGGGCCCGGTCAGTGCTGCTGCCCTTTAAAAGTGCAGCCAGGCCCCTTTAATGATGATAACACTGGGAAAAAGCGATAGCCAGTCATCTCTTCCCAACTAACATCGAGCACCAAGCTGGAGAGGCACAGTGGGAAGCACAGACTGGAAGAGACTCCGACTCTCAACAGTCTCAACCAGCCGAAAGGGCCCCAAGGGAGCCACCCTTCTGCACCTATAAGGTCGGAAACCAGAGGTTGGCTAAAAAAAAAAAAATTTTGCATGTGTGTCTCTTTGTGTCTTTCTGTGTTTGAGTATGTGTGTCAGTGTATCTATCTGTGTGTCTGTATGTGTATCTGTGTTTCTCGGTATCTGTATATGTGTCATTCTGTGTGTCTGTGTATATGCATGGGTGTTAGTGTGTGCATCTGTGTATCTGTATTGTATATCTGCATGTGTGTCAGTGTGTGTCTGTGTATCAGTGTGTGTATCAGTGCATCTGTGTATCTGTATGTGCATATCTGTATGTGTGTTAGTGTGTGTGTGTGTGTCTGCATATTTGCATTGGCGTAAGTGTATGTATCTGTTCGTCTGTGTGTCTGCATGTGTGTCAGTGTGTGTCTGTGCATCTGCAGGTGTATCAGTGTAGCTGCATGTTTGTCAGTGTGTGTATCTGTGTATCTTCTACTAAACTTTTACAAAAGTACATGAAAACACACAGCACTATACACAAATTCACCCCTATATTCACACACACATACTCCATACAAACGCATGCTCACATTCAAACACACAAACGACTGCTCAGTGCTATATACTGTAACAAACTCCATATCCTGGTGTTCAGTTGTCTGTATTTCCTTGTTCGCTCCCCAATCAAATGGTGTGTGTTCCCCCTTTTTTTCCCCTTATGAACGTCGATCTCCCCTGGCTGTAAACCACAAATTGGTTATTAGCTTGAGTGCTTCCAGGCCATTTTGTCTCCCAAACGCAGGCAGCGGTACCTGGTCGTCAAACTCCTGGAACTATTTTCGGCCTCGCGTCTCTGCAATCCCGGGCAAAGATGGTATCTCTGCCCACTTCCTGACTAACTAGATGAATGGCGTTCAGGAGATAGCATCTACCAAACAGTGGGAGCATTCCCTCCGTAACAGCCAAGGAGAGCATTCGTCGGTGTTTCCCTGACAATCCCCGAAAAATTACCGGTAGTTGCCTTGTTTGCTATGGAACTATTTTGGAGCATCACCTTGGCACCACCGGCAAATTGTCCAGCTGCAGGGTAAAGAGGTGCAAGACCTGAGAGTCACCGGAGTGACCCTCACCCTAGTCCACAGACACCTGGTACCAGAGGCAGCACAGACAGGGAACTCCATAGCCGTTCGAGTAGCAGGGGGAGCGTCCTACAGCACGGGTGCATTTGAATTCAAGTATGAGGTCAAGGATAGTGGAGGTGCGGTTAATGCAGCACTTGCCAGCTGAGGTACTACTGGGAAACAACTTGGGCAAGCTCAATTCCACCATTGAGCCACCGATCCAAACTGCAGAAGTAAACCCAGTCACCACGAGACAACAAGCCCTCACCATGGACCGTTGCTCACCTCCGGAGGCTCAGGTAAGCCCAGATACCCTGACCCTAGATAACCTCCCTTTGGTATGCCCCATCCGAGTTTGGGAGGGAAGTAGTAGCAGACTCCACTCTCCAGTTATACATGAACCAGGTGGTGACTAGTCAGGCTGGGTTAGAAGGAGAAAGGTATACCTGGGTTTAGGGACTCTTATATAGGGAGGCTGAAAGGTTAGTGGCGGGGTCCGAACCGACCCATGTCAGACAACTCGTGGTACCGCAGAAGTACAGACAGGAATTACTAAGAAAAGCTCACGTTATTCCCCTTTCAGGGCACTTAGGGGTTAGATGAACAAAATATCGGCTCACCCAAAATTTCTTCTGGCCAGGTATCTTGAAGCATATTAGACAGTACTGCCAGACCTGTGATACCTGTCAGAGGGTAGGGAAGAGGGGAGTCCAAACACAAGTCCAAACTGCAAAACCTACCAAATTATTGAAGAATCCTTTGGGAGAGTGGCAGTCGACCTAGTGGGGCCCCTAGCCAAGCCTAGTCCCTTCAGCAAGAAATACATCTTGACGGTAGTGGACTATGCAACCCGGTATCCAAAGCAACCAACATCCACACTAAAACGGCTGCAGAAGCCCTGATATAAATCTTGTCCAGGATGGGGTTTCCTCGGAAGATAGTTTCGGATCCGGATCCCAAGTCACCGCAGAAGTCACCCACCAACTTTGGAAGCTCTGTGGCATCAAGTCAATTATGAGCTCCCCCTACCAACCACAAACAAATCCAGCGCACCTCCAATAGCTTTGTCGGTGGCGGACACACATAGGTGACAAATACTGTATACATATCTGTTGTTAGACCCCAATCTATCTTTTCGGCCTCCACAAAAACTTGCATCTGAACTTTATCCAAAACTAGGTGCCCTGTACAGAAACAAATCCTGCCTAAGTCCTACACTAAAGGAAAAGATTGTACAGGAAATGCTGATGCCAATCATTGATTATGGGGATGTAGTATATGCACCTGCAGGACCTTACAGGGAGATCTAGATAGGTGGGTAAACAAGCCGATCTCATGGATCGGAAGGGTCCATTCAATGAACATATTGCCCAGACTGCTATTTTATTTTCAGGCCCTACCGGTACCTATCACCAAGTCTGAGTTGGCACCTCTACAAAAAGCAATAGAAGACTTTATCTGGCAGAACAAGAGAAACAGAATCTCACATAATGTCCTTTACAGACCTAAAGAGGCGGGCGGCCTAGGCCTTCCTAACCAATACTATTACTACTTGGCAGCACAATTAGCCCAGATAGCGATGAGGCACTCTATACCGGGTGAGCACAGATGGACAGATCTAGAATCTAACATGATGGGAGCTGACCTACCTCAATTTTATATTTGGCTACCCAGGGAACATTGAGCACTTATACGCATACAATGCCCAGCGATATTGAACTCCCTCCGAGTCTGGGACAAAACGGCACTTAAATATGGGTTGACCTCCTCACCATCACAAATGATGCCAATATTGAGAAACAGGGCATGAAAGCACATGAGTACAAAAACATAGAATATACGGGGTTACAGAGAGCTATTCACCTCGATGAGGGTGACCAAATCTTTACTTTCGAGGCACTGAAAGTGAACACCTCACTAAAACCTCCTGATTTCTTCAGGTACCACTAAATCAGGGACTTTGCCAAACAAAAACTAGTTAAAAAGCAGACCATAAGGCACCCACTGGCTTTGAAAAACTTTGCTTAAAAGAAAACCCTCCGAAAGGGGCTCATTACATCAGGCGAACCATGGCACAAGTGTGACTAAAGCCTGATATCCCCTCCATAGATATGGTAATCCATAAAATCAAAGACACCCTGACTGCACAAATTAGGGGCACAGTGAAAGCATATGAAAAAATTTGGGAACTGTGGATGGCGGGAGACTGGAGGGATTAGGGGAACGGGAGCTGAGAGGGGCAATAGTATGCACCCCGAATCCAGTAATAAGAATCCCAAACCTGACCCTCTAGTGTGGCCGGACACGGGAACAGACTCCTACCCCGAACAGGCCAATCCTGGGGTACCCCTTATATATACAAATGCCGACCCCTGCTAGTGACCCAGGCAACCACCATGACCTGTGATCCAGAAGCCTCTCCACATATGCACAACTTGTCTGTTCCCAAGTCTTCTCTCTCCCCTTTCTATTCATATGACCAGTGGATCAGAAACAAGCTATGTAACGGAAATGTTTATTACGTTCTTTAATGTTATTAAAATAACAAAACGAAAATCTTGTCACAATATACTAATGCATAGACTGAGGGGAAACCAACTCATCAGGAATCAATAAAACAACAGAACCTAAACCACAGTAAAGTACAAATATTCCACTTTTTGTGTCGAGCTCCTTCTTCTGTTTAGGCACTTTAGAGTGTCACTCACTATCTTTGCAAAGAGATAGTTGTTGTTTGTGAACAGAACCTAAACTAACTATTGTACAACCTCATGTATGTAACCATGCTATGTAATCTGAATGCATTTATATTTTGTACTGATGGACATGCAATGGGAGCGACGACAAACCAAAAATAAAGAAAAACATTTTTTAAATGATATTGGAAGCCAAAAAATCTGATGAATTTACCAAGGGAGGCAGTATAGATCGAGAACAGTAGGGGACTAAGAACAGAACCTTAGAGAATACCGACATAGAGGGTTTGTGAAGGAGAGGAAGAAAAAGAAACGCTAAAAGGAGTCGTTTTGAGAGAATAGGAGTAAATCACTAATGTCCATGCTGGTAGAGGTGTATCTTCTTGTTTCTGTGGCTCAAAACCAAAAGGAAGTTTCAAGCGAGGGATTACAATCCAGCAAGCAAAATGTTGCTGATATTTTGCAGCTGGTGAAGCGTGGACCTCAGGGAAAATGTGTCTGATCAGGTCCAATGCAAACTCCACTCCCTTCCTCTTTTTTGGGGAGTTACCGGTACATATATTTATTATAAGTAACATTGTTGGAAATATTGTATGTTACATATATAAATCAAATTATGAAATTTAGCCTTGTTTATATATTAGGTGTTGTTTTTTTCTGTATATATCAGTTGTATTATTATATTTCATTGACCATTAGTTCACTACCTGATCATGTGGAAAACTATATGGATAATGTTTTTTTTTTATTCGCAATTATTTGGATGCTTTTCTGGGGTCACGTTGCATGTTTGGTGTTGCCAAGATACCAAGAAGGTGTCTGGCATAATGATACCCAATGATGGTATATTGTAATGGTACAATGATGCAAGATGTAGGATCACATGGAGAATGGACAATGCCATTTGGATTCCAGATTCACTCCAGTAAATTCTGTGTCCTGTCCTTTATCATAATCCTTTATCCATTTTTTATTTTTTGGGGGAGTATGTTTACAAGAGGTTCCAAGGGAGATTACCTTTTGTATTAGTTTCCTTTAGGCAAGAGAGCTGTCAGCATCACTGTTTCCTAATACCAGGTGTGTCCTTCATCATCTTCTGGGTAAGTACAGGGGAATCCATGCTATGCTCATAAGTAGTTATATATTTGGGCCATGACAGTTTTAATTCTTGGGGATTTTTCATTATTATTTTTTTGTAGAGACCATCATTTTCAAAGTCTTTATCCCCCAAGGTGCACATTTAGTGAAATACAACTTCAGGTTTCTTGAATATTGAATATTTATATATTTACATATTATATATTTAATTAATATATAAATATAAAGTTATGGTACCAGGGGTGGCCTGGAGGCAGGAAGGGTGCCTAGTGAACCTTAGGAAACAGTTGTTAAGTGGTTTGACAACTTACACTGGGGGGTGCCAGGGTACTACTGGTAGTAGTAAAAGAGACACCATTGTCAACAAAACAACTTTAGCTTAATGAACCATTTATGGCGTATAGATCATGCCTCTGCAGTCTTGTTGCTAAATTCTCTGCCATGTAGGAGTTAAATCACTTTGTTTATGCTGCCCTAGGCACACCTCCCTGCATGTGACTTACATAGCCTCCCTAGACACTTCCTGTAAATAGTCTTCTAATGTTTACACTTCTTTGATTGCAAAGTACATTAGTTTAGAATTTTGTATCTCCTGCTCAGTTAATAGCTTCCTAGACCTTGCCCCTGTATTTAATTAAAGTTCAATTTATAGAGCTGGAGACCATTTTGTTTTTATGCAGGCTGTGTCAGTCACAGTAAGGGGAGGTGTGGCTAAGGCTGCATAAACAGAAACAAAAGGGATTTAGCTCCTAAATGGCAGAGAATTGAGCAGCAAGACTTCAGAGGCATGATCTATACACAAACACTGCTTCATTAAGTTAAAGTTGTTTTGGTGACTATAGTGTCCCTTTAGGATTATTATAGTGGTTATTGTGTTTGGGGCATTGCTTTAAATTTTACTTTTTACTGACAAGCATACAGATGAGTTCCTGATCATTTTTAATAAATTTATAATGAGCCATTTATTCCCATAGTTCACAAAGGGGTTAATGTATGAGTGAATAGTCAGGAAATTACAAAGAAAGGCCCATTGTACAGCGCTATGGAATCTGATGGCGCTATATAAATAATAACATAATAATATGATGTAGTTAACTTTTTTTTTTTTTAATGAATGTTCAGGAATTATCACTAGAACACTGGTGTAAAAGGTACAATTTCCATGAATCCTGTAAAGAAGGAAGGTAGATAGATATTCATTTAATTTGGTATAAAAATAAGTTAATGCTGTTTGTGTTTCATCTGTATTGTTGTAAACGTAGTAATAACAAGATATAGATTTAAAAATTCTACCTACCATGATGCAACACTATGTTTATAATTCTATATTTTTACTTACCGTTTATTGATAAGTACATTATATTTAGCATAATAGTGTTCCAGACTGAAAGATATTACGTGTGCACACATGGGAATCTAATTGGACATTTGGAAATGATAGATGTACAGGTAATAGATTTGACTGTGCAACACATATTTTATAGTCACTGGAAAATGATATCTGCTTATAATTGCAAGGAAACATCCAGATGAAATTCCATATGTATTGGTCCTATAAACCTGTCACGTTTCATGCAAATCTAAGAGGTTTAGAGGAAAAGAGGCTTGAGGCTAGAGAGAAAAAAAATGCTTTTCGATGTTAAGATTTGTCACAATGACATTTTTCTGCTAAGCCTATGGAAAAATTTAGGTGCACATTAATTCCTAAGTTTAGGAACAGCCAGTACCAACACATTCTACTCATACTTGATCTTACTGTAAACAAAATATTCTAATCCTAATAATTATTTTTTGGGGACAAACAATAAACTAACAAAAAAAAATGTTTAACCCCTTAAGGACCAAACTTCTGGAATAAAAGGGAATCATGACATGTCACACATGTCATGTGTACTTAAAGGACCACTCTAGGCACCCAGACCACTTCAGCTTAATGAAGTGGTCTGGGTGCCAGGTCCTTCTAGGGTTAACCCATTTTTTCATAAACATAGCAGTTTCAGAGAAACTGCTATGTTTGTGAATGGGTTAAGCCTTCCCCCTAATCCTCTAGTGGCTGTCTCACTGACAGCCGCTAGAGGCGCTTGCGTGATTCTCACTGTGAAAATCACAGTGAGAGCACGCAAGCGTCCATAGGAAAGCATTATGAATGCTTTCCTATGTGACCGGCTGAATGCGCGCGCAGCTCTTGCCGCGCGTGCGCATTCAGCCGACGGGGAGGAGAAGAGGAGGATCGGAGGAGGAGAGCTCCCCGCCCAGCGCTGGAAAAAGGTAAGTTTTAAACACTTTCCCCTTTCCAGAGCCGGGCGGGAGGGGGTCCCTGAGGGTGGGGGCACCCTCAGGGCACTCTAGTGCCAGGAAAACGAGTATGTTTTCCTGGCACTAGAGTGGTCCTTTAAGGGGTTAAAAAGCAGTGCCCTAACTTAATTAAATGTAAGTACACAAAAAAGTCAGTTTCAAATTGTTTTCATAACAAACAAAAAAAAAACATATTTTGGGGGAGGGAGGAGACACAGACTACAGTATAACCAGGGCTGTTTTTAAAATTACATTTCTGACTGTTGAAATTCAGATATCTTACTGTGAGTTGAAATGTTATTTATTTGTAACAGAGATCAACTGTAAAGATTTGCAATACACTGCAACATACTAATTGGCAGGAAATTACACTGGCTTGAATATTGACAATACAATAGTAGTATTATTATTTTTTTTTTAATTATTAGAATTATTTTGACAAACAAAAGTTGCTGCAAATTAAGCAGTGTTTGTCTACCTATCTATCTATCTGTCTATTTATCTGTCTATCTATCCATCTGTCTACTGCTTGTTGTGCTAAACATAGCAAATGGCAGCAACATATAGTATAAGTATAAACATAAATGCTGTTTGAAATTTCCTATATTCTGTCCTCTAATCCTCCATATGTAATGATTAGTAGTGGCATACACTACTTATAGTGTTATACACTACACAGCATACCTCCCAATTGTCCCTATGTAGGAAGGACAGTCCCTATTTTGAGCCCAACCCCCTCTGTCCCTTCTTTGCTGTGCTAATGTCCCTCTTTTCTAGGAGCTGAGCATTCATGTTGGGACTCAGTTTATGTCAGAGCACCAAAGCAATACTACTAACAGTAATGTGTCTTAACTATAATAAATATGTTCAGGAATCAGCCTGTGTATATACTACACAGTTCTAAATTACATTTTAGTTGCACAGGTTGTTATTAGTATGTCTCATATTTTTTTTCAACAACAGGGCTACCTTACCACAGAATTAAAGTGCCCCTCTTTGTCCATTTCAAATGTTGAGCGATATGCTACAGTGATTATGGTGGGTGTTTATTTTTTATTTCTTTTTTATTATTTTTTTTTACAGAGTCACACACATAACCTATCCTGCCATGTAAGGATAAAAGCCTCCTGGGACATTAAGGGCTGATATTAACAGGACAGATTATATGATGTCCAGCGCTGTGTATCCTGGGAAATGTCATTTACAAACATCTGCTAAGCTAAAGTTAGCTGTCACTGCCTGTCCTTAGGCCTGGTTGTTAATAGAAGCCCCAATACACTGCAATCATGTGAAAGGCCTGCAATTGACACATCCTGTTATAACATGTGCCTACTATCATAACTCCTTCTGTTGCTCAATAGAACCACACCCTATATTACTTCCTGAAGCAAATGGAGAAAAATTAGTTCAAATTACCGTGACACATTGACATAAAGCCTTGGTAACATTAGTCATTTTAATGATAAAGTATGTGGTTTCTAAAGCATGAGACAGATCTCAGTCTATTTAACATGAATAGATGCTGAATTGTATAAAACTGAATTAAGGTGTAAGCCATGGTCTCTTCATTTCTGAGAGTTTGTTAAATTGAAAGTGGCAATCTCTGTAACGGATCATAGTAATGGAAAGAGCATATTAAATGCAGTGAGTACATCTGATTTATTTATTTAAGGTGGGGGGATTGCTAAAACATTTTTTTTTTTTAATTGCTGAAGGTACACACTGACATAAACCTCCTGCAGGCTATTTACTAAATAGTGGGGTATTTATAAATATAAATAATAATAATAATAATAATAATAATAATAATAGTGAGTTGACAATCGTCTGGAAATCTAGGAGAGGATATAAAGCAGGAAAAAAAATATTCAACTAAAATACATTTTAGATTTTCCTCAATGTAACTATTTTGCTTCTCAGGATTATTTAGCAAACAGTAAAACGTTGTAAAGAAGACAAAGATTCACTTTTTAGGTCAAAAGAGATTTTTTTTTGTTAAAAAAAATATCAAGAGTTTGAAAAAAAACAAAAAAAAACTGCCTTTTAATTCCATATCTGCTATTTTGCATTAAGTTTGAAATATTTAAGTTACATTTATCGCTAATAGTGATGTTTTCGTTACATTAGAGAGTCCACGTGCACACGTTAGACTAAAATAGGAGAATTATGAAAGGTTCTCCAATTTGAATTATTTTACATTTTTATTTTTCTAACACGGCAATTTCAAGTCATGTATTACTGAATGCAATACAAGCGTCAATATGAGAACAGACCCTTATATATTAAAAACGCGTGCAATGCAATGCATGCCGGTAATGTTTCTAGACTGTTTTATAACGTTGTGTGTGTGTGTGTTTGTTTTTATTAATCTTTTTATTTTCCTGTAAATTAATTGAAAAAGATGAATCTGTAACAAAGGTTTCGCTTATTTACCAATATCTTTTGAACACAGGAGCAGATTAAAGAAGCGAAATGCAATAAATAAAGATCCGTATTAATTAAGTGTTAGCATGTAAATGTAATATTCCCAAATGCAAAAAGACAGCTGTATGTTTAAATATTTTATTGTTTTAAAGGGAATTTATTTGCAATTAGATGAACATCATAAATGATTTATGCATATATGTGCCTTTATACAGCAAAGCACATTTCAAAGTACGTTTAATACCACAATCTACAATGCAATGATGTATAACAAACCTTTAACAAAGGATTCATCTGGGCTAGAAGAACTAACGATCCGTATTTAGCAATGCCAAATGACTGCTAATATGGGGTAATACAAAAACATTATGATGTTGAGTTTTTGATGGCAAAACAATATATTCTGTATTCAGTACCCAGAATATTATCCTGGGTTGGAAGACACTATATACTGGTAAATAATCCCAAACTCTGAATTTTAATTACATGTAATTGTGGGGTTTGCTAAATCATATGTCTGTGTATCATTTATCACTGCAGAATATTGTTTCCAATGAAACAACATGTTACAATTATCAATAAAACTCAGTGCACCATGTAACATCTCCATAATGTAACTGACTTGTTTATTAATTGAATTAATGTTTGATAGCTATACAGATGCAATCCCAAATGTCAGGTGGGGAACCAGTCGGCCTATTAATGCTATGTCTTTCATAGACTAAGAAACATACTACCAGGGAGAAATCTAAAGATGTTCTCTTCATGCAACAATATAACCAAATGAATATACTGAGAATCTGCAAACATGGTGCTTTTTACTAAACAGTGGGTTGTACTGAGTTGCCAACACAAGCAGAATATTAGAAAAAAAAACAGAAGTAAAACTTTCTCAAATTCAGGTTTTTATTTGGGGGGATGGGTGTTTGGTGTTATTTGTTGTTGTTGTTGTTGTTTTGTCTACATTCTGCTAATCGTTTTTCCAAAAAAATGTCAATTGATCAAAACTCACTATTTACTAACTACAACTCTTAAAGAAATAGAAAACAACGGGGCGAATATATAGAGAAAAACCGAAAACGGTTTAAAGAGAGAGAGAAGGAGAGCATGTTAAAGTAATACAAGCAGAAGTGGGGGGATAATGTGTAAGGCAGTCAGGGTGTAAGAGAAAGAGAGAGGAAATTAAATAAGACAGCAGAAAATGAAACCTGATTCTCCAATTGAATATCTTTGGTGCGATCTGGCAGTGAATAAATATCTGCAGTGATTTGGTTCGTTGGGTCTGATAAAATTATCCCATTCTCTGCCAGGGAGAGAGGCTATTCTTTGCCAGGTTATGGGTTTCCCTGCCAATAAGACTGAATAATGTCAGTCATTGAGAATGTACCCTGTGCTGGGGAGAGTGGGTATTGTGTGCCAGCAATGATTTATATAGTGTGTCCAAGAACGGTGCAGATAATATGTGCCAGGGAGTTCAGATAACATGTGCCAGGGAGTGTAGATACTGTGTGCCAGGGAGTTCAGATAATACGTGCCAGGGAGTTCAGATAATATGTGCCAGGGAGTGTAGATAGTGTTTGCCAGGGAGTGTAGATAAAATGTGTCAGGGAGTGTAGATACTATGTGTCAGGGAGTGTAGATAAAATGTGTCAGGGAGTGTAGATAAAATGTGTCAGGGAGTGTAGATACTATGTGTCAGGGAGTGTAGATAAAATGTGTCAGGGAGTGTAGATAATATGTGTCAGGGAGTGTAGATACTATGTGTCAGGGAGTGTAGATAAAATGTGTCAGGGAGTGTAGATAATATGTGTCAGGGAGTGTAGATAATATGTGTCAGGGAGTGTAGATACTGTGTGCCAGGAAGTGTAGATACTGTGTGCCAGGGAGTGTAGATATTATGTGCCAGGGAGTGTGGATACTGTGTGCCAGGGAGTGTAGATAATGTGTGCCAAGGAGTGTAGATACTGTGTGTCAGGGGGTGTAGATAATGTATGCCAGGGAATGTAGATACTGTGTGCCAGGGAGTGTAGATAATATGTGCCAGAGAGTGTGGATACTGTGTGCCAGGGAGTGTAGATAATATGTGCCAGAGAGTGTGGATACTGTGTGCCAGGGAGTGTAGATATGTGCCAGGGAGTGTAGAAAGATACTGTGTGCCAGGGAGTGTAGATACTGTGTGCCAGGGAGTGTAGATATTATGTGCCAGGGAGTGTAGATACTGTGTGCCAGGGAGTGTAGATAATATGTGCCAGGGAGTGTAGATAGTGTGTGCCAGGGAATGTAGATACTGTGTGCCAGGGAGTGTAGATAACATGTGCCAGGGAGTGTAGATGATATGTGTCAGGGAGTGTAGAAAAATACTATGTGTCAGGGAGTGTAGATACTGTGTGCCAGGGAGTGTAGATAGTGTGTGCCAGGGAATGTAGATACTGTGTGCCAGGGAGTGTAGATACTGTGTGCCAGGAAGTGTAGATAATATGTGCCAGGGAGTGTAGATAGTGTGTGCCAGGGAGTGTAGATACTATGTGTCAGGTAGTGTAGATAATATGTGCCAGGAAGTGTAGATAGTGTGTGGCAGGGAGTGTAGATAATGTGTGCCAGGGAATGTAGATACTGTGTGCCAGGGAGTGTAGATAATATGTGCCAGGGAGTGTAGATAGTGTGTGCCAGGGAGTGTAGATACTATGTGTCAGGTAGTGTAGATAATATGTGCCAGGAAGTGTAGATACTGTGTGCCAGGAAGTGTAGATAGTGTGTGGCAGGGAGTGTAGATAATGTATGCCAGAGAATATAGATACTGTGTGCCAGGGAGTGTAGATACTGTGTGCCAGGTAGTGTAGATACTGTGTGCCAGGGAGTGCATGTAATTTGTGCCAGGGAGTTCAGATAATATATACTAGACAGTGTAGATGATTTATGCCAGGGAGTGTAGATAGTGTGTTCCAATGAGTGTAGATATAGTATGCCAGGAAGTGTAGATATTGTATGCCATGAAGTGTAGAAACTATGTGTCAGGAAGTGTAGATAATATGTATCAGGGAGTGTAGATAATGTGTGCCAGGGAGTGCAGATAATATATGTCACGGACTTCAGATAATATGTGCCAGAGAGTGTAGATAGTGTGCCAGGGAGTGCAGATAATGTGTGCCATCGAGTTCAGATAATGTGTGCCAGGGAGTGCAGATACTGTGTGCCAGGGCGTGTAGATACTGTGTGCCAGGGAGTGTAGGTACTGTGTGCCAGGAAGGGCAGATAATGTGTGCCAAGGAGGTCAGATAATATGTGCTAGGGAGTGTAGATAATGGGTGCCAGGGAATATAGATACTGTGTGCCAGGGAATGCAGATAATGTGTGCCAGGGAAGGGAATATAGATACTGTGTGCCAGGGAGTGCAGATATTGTGTGCCAGTGAGGGCAGATAATATGTGCCAGGGTGTGAATATATTTAAGGAGATTGTACTGTGTTCAGGAGAGTGCCTGTTCTCTGACAGGGAAAGTGGATATTAAGCACAAATGTAGACAATGAATAAATCAAACTTACACTTCCTACCGCAAAGACGAACACCGACTAACAAATCATGACACAATTCATTTGATAGCGTTAATGCCGCTGAAATTAGGAATTTTTTTTATCATACTGAATCTTATCGCATATTTTCAAATTCTATCACAAAAACAAAAATACAATATCATTATTATTTGTCAATGTGTGTAATGCTAAGGCACATATATCTGTAGATAGATAGATAGCATTACACACATTAATATGTATATAAAATGTTATATAGGGAAAGAGAGCGTGTGTGTATATATATATATATATTCACACACATATATATAATGGACTACTCACTAGCATGCTACACTTACGCTATGTCACGGTTCGATCTCAACACGGTGCTTTCCTCGGTGCTAATTAATAATAAAATAAACAAGTATGAATAATTATCGATGGTCAGTTACGACAAAAAAAAATATATGCCAAAATATAAAAAAACAAGGGATAAGTGAATTCAGATTTACACTTGACCATGGCTATGTCCAAAATGACCTTGACATCATACCGTTTTTCCTTACTGAAGACACAAGTTTTATGTTCAGCAAAGTTCCTGTTAGTCCGACATGTCAGTTTTCTGTTTATAGATAAACAAGGTGTCATTTGAAGTCTAGACAGCCAGTCTAATGACCATCCATAAAGCCATGGAGGAAGTCACTCAACGTATGCCCCTTTTCTTTCCTTTGTGTAGAGCATTTTTAAAGCCGTCTTAACTGCAGCTTGCTCCTTCCTTATAAGCCATTTTGTCCCCATAATAAGTCAGTGTGTCACATATCAATGTAAAACTGCACAGTCCAGGACAGAAGGTCCCAGGCACGTCAAAGACAAATGCTTATTAACAGCTTTCCTCTCTGAGAATCCACCAAAGGTAAGTTACATTCTCCTAACACCAGCGAAATGGATTCGTGCATATTGTTAGAAATTGTGCTATAGATGTGAGAAAAACATTAATTTCGTTAGTGTATGTCTACATCTTAAATAGGGTTTGGACATCCTGAATATCTGTGTGAGCAAAAAAAACAAAGAGAAAATATATTTGTACACAGAAGCAGAATTCGGCTGAATGCAATGTTGTGTGTTTTGTTTTTAGTCATTCCATTGCTATTGTTTGTTATGTTATTATTTTTGTTTAGATATTCAAGCAGATATCCTACACTGCATTGCAACGTGTACTCTGAATGATTGACAACTCTGCTGTTAAATGAGGATGGATATGAAATATGTGCTTGCATGTGGAACCTTCTAATCTATGGGATAATTTAATGGAGAGACTCTATCCTCTGCTGGTAGCAAAGAGGAAAATACTCACAAGAGCTGATCTGGCTGTTATCTGAGAGACAGAGAGAGGGAGGGGGAGGCAAACAAGGCTGTTTTGTGACTGCCCTGTGCATACATATTCTAGCTTTTCTGCCTGTGTTTGCAATAATTTTTCATGTTTCCCTTTGGATTGGTTAAATTCTAACAGTCAGCATTTCCATCACATGCTGTTTTAATTGTCAAATCGAAGGCGTACTTTTATTTATTTATATAGATTATTATTTCACTTTTTTTTTGTACTTTTTTGGGGTAATAAAGAACAAAAGTAGATATGTCTTTTAAGGCCACTCATTGGACTGGATCCAAATGAAAACATGCTGTGGCTTACATTTTATATTCATAGGGAGAGGAACTTGGCAAATCTCTGATTTGGAAATATTTGGATAGCTATATGAAGAGGGACAAACAGCAAGTTCTGGGAACAGACCACTGTGTTTGATTGATCGTCCTGAGATGTAGGATTAACGAGTTTTCTGCTTTAAAAATGTCATGATGTGATGGTACAGAAGGAAGAGGCTTTGTTTTGCTTATCTGTGTGATTCAAATGCAGTTTGGAGAAATTGTCTTTAAAAACAAAATAGTGAAAAATGAGAATCACATATGAGCCCCATCCACTCTGAGTGTCTATCTATCTATCTATCTATCTATCTATCTATCTATCTATCTATCTGTCTGTCTATCTGTCTATCTATCTATCTATCTATCTATCTATCTGTCTATCTCTGTCTCTCATTGATTATTTATAATATACTAATACACGCACACACACACAGTAGGATCATTATGTGCGTTTGGAAATTATAATTTGTAAAAACAGGACTTCCTTTCATATATAGCAAAATGTAACTCTATTTGCGAGGCTATGGTAGTAACATGAGTCTGAGTTTTATTTTGACAATCTGATGTGATCCCTAAAATGAAGAATTCTCTGTATAAGCAAATAGGGGGAGGGGGGTAATCACAAAAGATGTTAAATAAAATGCAGCCGTGATCAATAAAGGTTTATTGCTCAAAGCTATACCCCCCATCCATGCCCCCTCCCCCCTCCTCTGTCTCAAGGGCTGATGCAGAATTTCAGGACTTACAAAGGGCTCTTTAACACCCGAGACAATGACCTTGAACCGAGCCTTTAGAATTTCATATCTTTGTTGTCTTTTAAATATGTGTCTGAATGTCCGACACTGGCCCCAGTTTAGGACAAGTCTTTGTGCTGACCAATGGGCACTACTGCGAATTCTCTGCTCAGAAAGGAATGTGGGAGAGAGTTTATAATGTGTAATCAGGGGGAAAATACCGAAGATTTTTTTTATTTTTTTTTTAAAACAAGCTAAACTACCTTTTAAGGACATGCTATTTGAATTATTTTCTTTTTTTTTTTTCAGCAAAGCTGAACCTAAAAAAAATTGTTTCAAAAAATAAAAAAATAATAAACCTGACACGAACTTTCAAAAATAGCAAATGTTTTTTGTTTTGGTTTTTTTAATGCAATATTGTATCAATTAGTGATATTTTAAAAAAAATGTGTGGACTTGCATTGGGGGATTAAGTAAATAATGTTTTCTTTTACAAAATTAAGTAACTCTGGAGCAATTATTAAACTGAGTTATCTATATGAGAGAAACCACCACGTCTAATGCTTGTTAAATGCCCGGTACACGTGATTTGAACGGAAATTACACGAACATTTGTAACGCATACCGCTATGCCTGCGGTCCACTAAAACAACTTCTATGTGCGTCCCAAACCTGCATTATATTAATTGTGTTCATATCTGTGGTGTGTCTGTGATAAACATTTCTAAAAAAATTTTTATTGTTTTACGTGTGTTTAACTGTAATAGGATTATACATGTTTCATATCATTTTATTTACAAAGCAACTGATATACAAAGTATACAAATCAATTCACTTATATAATTCTGTTAGAAAATGCACACGTAATCATACGTACGAATGTTTAATGGATATATAAATATATCATTCCATATATTTATATAAAAATATACACGCACATATTTTATATATCTCAAATAACATGGTTTATATCTATCTAATCTATCGTATATGTGTGTGTGTGTATATATACACACGCACACACACAAACATGTGGATATATAGATAGATAGATGATAGATGGATTTTACACTAACAAATATTGGTTCTTTTCCTGTGTAACAGCATTTTCGAAATATGAACAATCAGAATTTTTATGATTATTAACAACATTTCACAAATAAAAATTAAGCAAATTAAATGATTTTTAAAAAAAGCCCAGTTAGGGATACATACCAATAATTAAACATGATAATTCGTGTATAAATGAATAGACAATTAGTATACACTATAGTGTCCCTGGTATAGGTCTGCAAATCAGTCTAAATATACTTTAATCTAGCCCATGTTAACTGTTTAAGATCTTCTACACTAGAAAATCACTGAAATGTTTTCTTACTCCTGTCTCTTTATGTATTCACGCTGAATATATGTCACAATTGTATGTTCTCTGGTTTAATTTCTAGTAAAAACACACAATATTATGCACGTAAGCAGCCAGATTAAAAAAAAAGGGAAATGTGACTGATAGGAAAGTAATGTTACACACGAGGTAAAAGGGTTAAAGAGAGAGAGAGACAGGTGTGTTTTGTGAATACAGGTATGTGTATGTATATATGTATATTTATAATATACATACATAGATACATACATTAATACGCACAAATACACAAGAATCTAATTAATTTCCAAGATACAAATAAAGGCTGATCATTAAATATAGGTACGGATATCTTAATACACATGTGAATTCGTGCACACCTGAAGAGAAGAAAACAAAGGAGAGAAAGGTGGGAGTGTTTGTGACTGTGTGTATGTCTAGTTTTATTGGTACCTATGAGAACATGTGTGTCCCCCAGTTTTACCCTTCCTTTCCCTTCCCTAATATATTGTTCTTTATTATTTGTAAATTCTGCAAAATATTTCAATAAAAATTATTTGAAAAGAACATGTGTGTGATTGTGGGTATATGTATTTGTCAATGTCAATATGTGTGTCAGAGTAACAATGTATTTTATTTCAAATTTTATTTTCACTTTTTTTTTCTTTTTTTCTGAAGCCCAATAAACAATGTTATTGACATACTATAAATTAAAACCCAATAAAAAAAATACACATAATTAGCATTGCCTTCCTGTTATTGTCTTTATATTATTTCACAAATGAATACTTTTTTTTTTTTATATAATTACACGTGGTTTGTGACAGTGGTTTTACTGTGTAACATTCCCTGTTTGTAGGATTATTATTATGCCGAGAAAGGGGAGTAAACATGTGGGAAGGTGCAATGAAGAAAACTTGATGTTTTGTTTTGTGTTCATCAGCCAAGAAGGGGCTGGACTTTCTGTGAGGACTCCAGTGAGCCGCCACGTGACGCCGCCGAGCCAATGAGAGCCATCTCTAGGTTTGACTATGTTTAATGTCAGATGGCAATAAAGTAGAAGCTCCTGGTCAGGCCCGCGGAAATGGGAGAGCATAATCTTCTTAATCCCGGGTTTGTGGGACCTCTGGTGAATATTCATACCGGGGACACTTTCTACTTCCCTAATTTCAGGACCTCGGGGGGGCAGTTACCTGGTTTGCCCTCCCTGTCTTACCCAAGGAGGGACAATGTGTGCTCTCTGCCCTGGGCATCCACAGAGCCATGCAATGCCTACTCTCAGCCCTATCTCGGTAGCCCAGTTTCCATTAACCCTTCCTTCGGCAGAGCCTGTGATCTGGCCCGGGTGGAGGAGACCAAATGTTACTACAGAGAGGCGTGCCCTGAGCCCCCCAGCCTGAAGAGAGAGGAGAGGGTGAGGGACAATGTTCTGATGCCCTTGGACAGCGGGCTCCCCAATGGAATGTCCAGCAACAGCTTCCACAAATACGATTACAATGTAGCAGACGCGGGCGCCCACGATCCACCATCCTGCCAGTCTCTAGAGTCAGACTCCAGCTCGTCGCTGATCAATGAAGGCACCAAGAATGCCACCAGTGAAGGTGGTACAATGGCTTCTCCGACCAACCAAGGCAGCAGCCTCCCTGCCAATGGTAAGGAGCTTCCTTATAAGAGCAGATTAAGGGATATTGTGAACCCAGGGCTTTGCTTTCATTTCTACAAAGCATGTCAATCCCTGGCTGCTTTGCTTAGGGCTTCCTTTGATTGCAGAGAGATTTTATTGGCATTTTGTATGGGATTACCACGTATGGAAGACCAAAAACCGCTAGGGGTAGCACTAAAATACCTTTAACGCTTTATTAGGTGATGCCTATTTTAAAAGAGACAAAAGGGGAGGGGGGTATGTGCATGTAAATATCCTATAAAATTGGAAATTGTTCTTAAGCCACCCTCACAACCTTCAGAGATGGTTGTTAAGGGAGACGATGCTTAATGAACAACAATCCCACAGAACTGTTTATTGCCTCCTAAGACATACCAAATGTGTAGTGAAAGCGCCTAATTTTAGACTGCATGTATATCATTTTCATTCTCTGTCATACAACGTGCTAATGAAAGGACAGGCTAGGTAGACAGGCAGACATGCAGATATTTTACACTAACAAATATAGATATATTTTATTTTTATTTTAAATAAGTAACATTTTTTTTCCGCAAAAATAGTTAAAATGCGTTTATATCTTCAGCCTACCGATCCAACATGTCATAGTTAAAAAAAAATCTATCTTAAATATAAAGAAAATCATCTATCTATCTATCTTTTTATATATCTATCTATTTAAAAATCTATAATCTATCGGTCTGTCTATTTCTCTTTCTGTCTGTCTGCCTGTCTTACTTTCTATCTATCTATCTATCTATCTATCTATCTATCTATCTATCTATCTTCTGTCTGTCTGTCTGTCTGTCTTTATTTCTATCCATCTGTCTGTATGTCTGTTTGTCTGTCTATCTTTCACATAAATCCTTGTATATAGGGTTTTGAGGGATGATATTAATGCTAAATTCGACCAATCCACATCTGTGTTTCCCCATCGCTTCTGCTTAGGGGCTCCTTGGTACCCAATGCACACGAGGTCCCGCAAGAAGAGAAAACCCTATTCCAAACTACAGCTGGCTGAACTGGAAGGGGAGTTTATGGTTAATGAATTCATAACCAGACAACGGAGGAGGGAACTGTCTGATCGGCTGAGCCTCAGCGACCAACAAGTCAAGATCTGGTTCCAGAACCGGCGGATGAAGAAGAAGAGACTTCTCCTGAGAGAGCAAGCCCTGACATTCTTTTAACCCTGCCCTGCCTGTAGGGGGCGCTGGGAATAGCGGCCACCACAAGCTCGCTGAGAACTGTAGACTGACCAGGTTTGATAAAGTCTTTCATAATTTCTGTGTCACCAGCTCAAACACCGAATTCTGGAATGAGGGGGAATTCGGCAGCCAAATAAACTGAAGGGTTCTAGAATGCTGAGTGCAGTTTCGGATTACTGGACGCTTCTTAGCCAATCCTTAACATTCCTTCCCAAAGAATTGCGCCTCCCATGGCTTCTAGAGGGTTGTTTTTATTTCTCGGCCCTCCATTTGTTACGTCACATTTAGCTTTGGTCCTGTCAGTGTTCCCAGTGTTTGTCTCCCCTTATTGCGAGGCTATGAATTTCACCCTAAATGAACCATGTGCTGTACTTTCCAAAGGGGTGGGGAATCAACACTGCGTCCAGTGAGTCCCATTAACTATCCTACTGGCCTGAGATACCCCAAAAATACAAACATGATTCATTAGCTTGGGGACTCTGCAGTGCAAGACCATAACTGAGTTCACCAGATTTATCAGGATGATTGATTCCTTCTTGAAAAAAAAAAAAAAAAAATTCATTAAAGGGTCACTTTCACTTCTTCATAAATCCGGTGCAGTTGTTCTGCTCCAGAGCTTGTCATGGCTGTGCTATTTGCAGTATTAGAGGAATGTGCCTAGGGAAATGGCCTATATAGTATTAAATGAGGAAACTCGGTGGGGCTATGTTTTTGCATTGTTCCTATCATGTATGTGGATGGCAAAGTTACATATACGCACACTCCATGGGTGCCATTTAACCCAGATATACTAAAAGTATTTAATGATGTAACCACTTGTTAAAAAGCTAGTTTACAGCCTCGCTGACAGAGGAATTGCCTCTATATCCAAAGACATTTCATTTCAGTTCTTTAAAACATAGATATATATATGTATTTATATATATATCCGAGAAATACATTTCATTTCTTTATATATAATGTATATACGTGTATATCATAGAACGACGTATATACTTACACGTCATGTTCATTTTGATGAAGGAAGTCCAAGTGAGGATAGACAAATTGGATTGCTGCACCACTTTCATTTAAATAAATGTTTATTATCAAGACCCTGAGTGCTCTGTATTTTAATTGTGTTTGTTTTTCCTCCAGGGGTTGGCCCATCTTTTTTCTTTAAATATAAATTATTGTAGCCATAATGGATTTATTATTATAAGGATTTAAATAAAATAAACTCACGCAAGAAAATAACATTAAATTAAAAAACAAATAAAAACTGTGAATCTCCTTGAAAAGTAAAGTTCGGTTTAATCCATAAAATGATCGTTATGGTGGTATTAACATTAAATGACTTTTAATTGCTCACTGGGAAAAGTAAGAATTCTTTGAAAACAAGGTCCTGGTGATTTTCATTGACACAATTAAGACACCAATTTAATTCCTCTTTAAATGTGATATGTAACCTCTCGGCTATACTCTGCCTGCCTTGGAGTATCACATGCTGTAGGCTGCTTTTCTGTGTGTGAGGGGGAAATACCCATTAGCCAGAGTAATAACTGTCAGGTGTACGTATCATAAAATGTTTATTGAATTCCCTGGGCAAAGAAAAAATGTAAATTGTATGAAGGATGGCCGATTTCTTATTAATTCAGCATCTAAAATAAAATCAGACACAGTGCACTTAACAACCACACAAAAAAATGTGTTATTATTTTTCTTTCATTTATAACATTTTCATTATCTGTCTTACAAAGTGCTTAATAAAGTCTGTTTGATGTGACTAAATACAGGAAAAGGATAAAAAGATAGAGATAGACAGATAGACAGACAGATAGATAGATAGATAGACAGACAGACAGATAGATATATAGATAGATAGCATATTAAGAGAAAGAATGATAAGATCGTGGGGAATGATAGCACTGTAGTGACCTTTTCTCCACTGCTAGCTTTGCTCCATTCGTTTAATTTCAAAGGGGATTAATTTTATTGCAAACCAGCAATTTCTAGGATGTTTAAATTACCACCACGTGCTTCTCTTTACGTTCATGGTCATGGCCGCCCAGTACTGGCTAAAGAACGTCTTATTTATGATCTGTAAAGGAAAGAGTAGATCCCAAGAAAAAACTCATTGAATGGGGGCTGTTTTTCATCAACATTTAAGTTAGCCCACACGGCTAGATTTCTTTTTTCACTTAACATCAATAGCAGAGGAAAGGTACAATATTGATGGGGCACCAAGAAAAGACCACCTATGGAACCACAGCTGCTGAGTGGGGGGCTATGTTTCCCAGGAGTCTCAGCCAACCTATAGAATGGCTTAGCCACATGAGAGTTGCAGAATCCTGTAGCTCCACTGCTACAAGTATCTAATCTCGGAATGTATGTGATCATCCTATCTATCCCTGTATTTTATGTTTGCATTACGATTCTATAAATTAAACATTTACCATCATTTCTGACAAAGAATGGTAGACAAACAGACTCTGAGTGCGAGGGATCTCGTATTGTTACTGGAAGTAACATGACTTCTGAAGAACAAAAAAACAAATTCAATGCAATATATCATCTTGACTGTTGGTCTTACTTTAGTGCAATATTCAATTTAACACTGTCTTGTGTGATCAATTTCAGCATGGAATGACATTTTTGAAATCAGTTAGTGTCTGAATTATGACAAAATCCTTTGTCTAGAGGACTCCCCACCAGTTTAGAAAATAAATTATGTTAATCCAGAAAACATGCACTATTTTAGAGGGGTGTCTATGCTTTGTTTATTCTTTGGGGGTTTTTTTTTTTTTAAATCCTTCTAATAAAATCATATTTTAAATCTCAAATATCATTATATTGCAAACAAAAAATATATATATTGTTTCTAATTGTTTTGAACATCCTGATGTGAAGGTCAGGTCCATTGTGTCGTCTTGACATATGCATTCAATTTAGTATTTTAGTAAGGGTCTTAATATTATTGCCTACCTCATCTAACATGGTAGGGACAAGATTTTCATTGCACGTTTGATCTTTATATACATATGTAAATTGTTTTGGTTTTTTTTTCGTAATAATAATCTCAAAAATGTACTTTATGTGGATTCAAACAATAAATGAATTTGTCAAATATAATGTGGTTGAAACTGACTGTTTATTTATTTACTTATTTATTTGAACTTTTTTTACATTCTATATTGTTACATGTTTAAAACTATCCTTAATAGGCCATTTCTTATTTAAAATTACATTTTAGCTGTTAATCAGCTCTTAGCCAGAAGGTTTTGCTTACTATAAGCAGACAGACTTTTCTCACAGCCAGAATAAGATTAATGACAAAACCATACTAGCTCAGATTGGTGTACATTTCAACTGCAGGTCTGTGCAAAGACACCTTATTTAAATATATTGATTGGTTGTAGGTTTATAAGTCTAGCAAGTGCTAGGTTTTCTTTTACAATTTTTTTTTAATATTACTAATACATTAAAGGCAAGAATGTGAACAAATAGTAATAATAATAATAATCTGAAAATACAAAGTAACGTTTCTACATATTTGATGTCTTTAATATATATATATATATAATATAATTTATAAAAATAATATTTTCTTGAAAAAAAAATGAAATATACTATTTTCTCATCGTTGGTTCATATTTTAGTAATAAAGTTTCGAAATTTAAAATATATATATATATTAGATTGAGCAGAAACGATTTGTGATTTGATGAACGAGAAGATATATCGTTGATGTATCGGTCCTTTTGTTAGTATCTCCGCATGGCTGGAGTCTTAGAGAGGTAGTCTGCACAATAAGTTCAGATGAGCTCCCAAGATTCATTGTCTAAATGTGAACGTTACAACCCAGTTATAAAAAAAAAGGGGTCACCATTTTAGTGGAAAAACAGATTTAGCTAGAACTATAGGTTGTTATTATTATACAAGTTTAAGAATGTGATTAATTCGCTTAGTATCCCCTACATGTAAAAATGATAAGATTTTAGTAGCTTGAGGTTTCTTTCTCTAGATGTGTCTGTGTGGGTACCCTCATTTCTTTCTTTATTTTATTTTTATTTTTTACACCCTTGAAATAATTTGGCATTTGGAATTCAAAGTAATTGTGATATACTTAGTTTGTACTTCAGAAAGTTATACAATCATAAATCAGTCTAGATACTTTGATTTGTCTTCAAACCCAGCACTCTTCTCTAATCCTGTGTCTCTCACAGTCTGGTTGGCCCCTCAAAATAGATTCAGCATTTTCAAATATTTAGATTTTGCTTTCTTAGTAATGCAGCATCAAGCTTGTTGGTTTGGTTATTCTTACTTGTAAACACATATATAATGTATCAATGTGACATTATGATTAGTAATTCTGCACTTAATTATATCTTCTTTATCTATTTATTAAATTTCATTCTAATTGCAGAATCTTTCTCCTTGTTAAGATATTATTATTATTTCCCCAACATAAATTGACTTCCCACATAGCAGAATAAATAGGCTTGCAAAGTAACTGTGGATTTTTAGTGTTTATATAATTTATTTGTTTTTGGTGCAAGAAATAACCAGCCTTCAGTATGTTTCTTACTCTAATGAATTCATGATGCAAACAGAGAGAAAATAATGTTTTCTGAGACTCCGGCGCCCCCATATGATCTTCTACTAAAACAACCAAATTCCAAGATATATTTTAATGGTTTGAGAAATACTCACCAGAGTTCACATATATAAGAAAAGTCCATTTAACAACGCATTGTAAAAATGTATTACCGAACACTCACATTACACAATGGGTTAACATAATCACTGATCACAGCTGCAAAGGAAATTATTGTGAGACTTTTTTATAAATGTGAAAATAACCAAATCAGGCGGTTCAGGGTCCCTGTTGCAAACTGCCACACTAGGGATACGTTTAACCCTTCCAGTGCCCATTTGAAAGACAGCAGGGCCCATCTGTCACAGTCAGATTTAAGGCCAAAGTAGCTGAACCGAAAGCATAGCAATTCGGCTATTTTGACCTTAAATAAGAAATTCACTTTGAATTCAGTTTGCACCCTTTAGTGAATAAAACTGTAACTGTTAGCTTTAAGGTTACAGAGCTGTTCATTGAATTATTTTTCAGTCTTAATACTAGAAAACCACATCTTCCTGGAAATGGGCACATTAATGCAATAAATTGTTAAAAGGCAAGGGGTTTGCGGTCTAAAACGCCCTTTATGGCACCCGTAAAAGCATAGTCGCAGTTGTGATCACCAGTGAATGGTACGTACACTATTGGGGCTAATATTGTAGTCAATAGTGTGTACAAGGCATCTGCTCTACAAAATCGATAGATAGACAGACAGACAGACAGAGAGACAGACAGATAGATAGATACCGTAGATAGATAGATAGATAGATAGTAAATAGAGATAGATAGATAGATAGATAGATAGATAGATAGATAGACAGACATACAGACAGACAGATAGATAGATAGATAGATAGATAGATAGATAGATAGATAGATAGATAGATAGATAGATAGATAGATAGATAGATAGATAGATAGTAAATAGAGATAGATAGATAGATATATAGATAGATAGATAGATAGATAGATAGATAGACAGACATACAGACAGATAGATAGATAGATAGATAGATAGATAGATAGATAGATAGATAGATAGATAGATAGATAGATAGATAGATAGATAGATAGATAGATAGACTGAGAGATAGACAGACAGAGAACGACAGATAGTGATATATATACAGGGGCAAAAATAATAGTAATTTTAAAAAGCTGCAAAGAATTGACAGTTTGGAAATTGAATACATTTTTTTTTTTAAATATCTGTTTATTTTTGCATGAGGTTTTCCCATCATAACATTTTTATTTCATGCAACTACACGGGTCTCTCCCAGACAGACACACAGCTCATTAATGGGCTTGTCCCCAGTTTGTGGCATTTAATAAGACACATGCCACCTGTGATATTATTTAGATACACCCATACCTGCACCCAGTACTGTGGCTCATACTAACAGCTCTCTAATACTTTCGGCGAATGTTGATCGCAACAGTGATCCACATATGAAAGACTGGAGACAAAAATGTGAAAATCAGAAATCTGATTTATTTACTAAAAGATTAATTGTGGTGTCTTGATGAGGATGGGAACAATATCAACTACCTTAACACAATAAACAATGTAAATAAATATAATATAGTTAACTTTTTTTTTTTTTTTTTTTTTTTTAAAGCTCAAAACTTTGCTCTGTCTGTGTGTCTGTACTTAAAGACAGAATATACTAATAATCCATTTGTCTGAATGATTTAGATGTATCTATACTTGGAACTAAGATTATTATATTATCATGTATTTATTTATTTATTTATTTATATATGCATCGGTTGTCCCTATAATAATTGAGATACTTCTATTTAAGACACATTTTTAATATTGAAGTTATTTATTTATTGCATTTAATGTATGTGTTTCAGAATATTAGGGATATATTCACTAAAAAGGGAGTTCTGGCGCATTTGCTAAATTTAGGCCAATATATCCATCCTGGAAAACCATTCAAGTGCAGGTTTTTTTCCAAAACAGTTATATTTGTCTGGATTTTCGACTATAGTGAAATTCTAGTTTTAATATAAGAGAAAATGTCTATTTTTCCATGATTCCCAAATCTTTGGCTGTACTTTTTATGTCATGTGAATACCCAGACCATTAGGACTAAGTAACGGATTGACCACCATATACAGCACTTTGCTGGAGGGGGGGACTCCTAGTGGGTAAAATGAGTTTGCACATTCAAGCACTCTGTCTGCTTCTCTGCAGCCCTTATAACTAATGGTTCTTCATTTTATATTAAAGCATTCTGTGTTAAACCCGGTATGGTACATGTCAGAGCAGAACATACTGAGCACACAGTGGGTTATCTGGAATAACAGCCCTTGGGTTTGGAGTAGGGACCAGAACTAGGAGCCAATAAATAATGTGAATATAAAACATTCCAATTTAGAATCCTAGCCTGGCTCTACCCTGCAGACACTGTCATACTCCAGCGAAATTCAGTTAATCTGGACTCTCTTTTACATATACCTATAAATGAATCCCGAGCGACTATTTTTCACAGGAGATATATGGAAGTCCCATATTAAGAGGGTAGACAGTTAAGATGTGAAGGATAAGGGGCCATGTAAAGCCCCCCAGTCTCCCTGAGCCCTGCAGGCCACTAAACAGTGAGGATTGAAGGCTGAATGGAGTGTTGCTGAAGAATTGTTTATGCAATTTACTCTCTCCCCTGATTTTTATTGCAATAAATGATTGTAATCTTTCATATTAACAGTTTATTGGGTGTAAACTATGGCACAGCCACACTGCTGGTGTACATCTCCTTCCCAGACTGGGGCTAATCACTAAACACTGACATGGAGTGACTGGGCTACAAAGCTTACACCAAATTATCCGAACTGGGCAAAAAAAAAAAATCTTCCTGCTAAGATCTCTCTGTGTGTTAGAAGCCTTATTTTACAACTCTTTTATTGTGACCTAAATGATGCAAGCCATATACTTAGCACAGCTCCCTGTTAGCGAATAGAGTTGCTAATGGTTTTATAAATGAATTGCTACTTTCCAAACCGAGACCATGCGATCATCTATCACCATTCGGAATAAATGTGTGTGCATGTGTGTCTAAATAAATAGAAATAGACATGTACTCCTTTATATTCAGTAATATGGTGTTAATCTAACGTTTTATCTGTTGGTTGCTAAAGTTAGGCAGCTGAATTCTCAGAAAAACAATTGCACTATCTACCTATCTATCTATCTATCTATATATTTTTCTATATATCGCTCTATCTCTCTCTGTCTGTCTGTCTGTCTGTCTGTCTGTATTTGGCAATTATTGTTTGCTGACTTATATATGGATGTATAAATTAATATTTTAATACTTTTCTAACTGATATGTGGGTGTTTGCGTGTATTTACATAAATTTGAGGGCGAATTGTGCATGTGTTTGTGGTATATGTTTGGCTTTTATGATTGGTTGCGTTGCTTCTTTGTAGTATCTACTTTTTCTTGTGAGAGATGCATTAAATAAAAATACGTGTGTGTCTCTGTGTGTGTGTGTGAATGTGTATTTGTCTAGATGCTATGTTTTTGAGAGTATGCGTGATACACTGTATGAGTGTATATTTTGTGTGTCGATGCATTTATTTTTGTTCATGTATATGAATAAATGAGTGATGCATTTACATGTTTGTCTATGAATTAATATCTTGTTTGCATGTTCGCTTGCCTTTGTGTGTGTTTGCCTATGTATGTCTGTAAAATTGTTATTACTTTCACGTGTATTACCATATATTTATACAGCATGCACCTATGCAAAATATATTAATGAGTCCTCCCTTTAATATTGTACAATCAGAATACATCTGGGGGGGGGGGGGGGGGGGATATTTGTGTTATTTAATCTGCTGTATTCAGTGTAACTATGCGTGTCGCTAATATAATATTGAATAATATTCCGTGATTTGGCGAGTCTGATATTTATTAATTTATTAATTTATATTTATATTTATAATTATATAGTGAGTTGTAGTTTGTTTAAGCCGTGTTCGGTTACTGTGTGTACTGCATTAAGTAACATTTTAATCGATCCGGCGGTATTTGATTGCTAGTCCACCAAATGTATATCTATACATTTTTATTAGTGTCAAACTATTTTTTTTATTCAGCAAGTAAGAAATAGATAATTGTATGCGAGGAAGTGGTGCAATACAAAAAGAACAAAAGAGACAATTAAGTAATGAACTAATTAACTTATCTATATAAATATCATATATATCATGTGTGTGTGTGTGTGTATATATACACATAGTTTCTTATTTACTATCCTGGCAGAATACATACTTACACATACATATATTTTAATGTAGAACCATATATTATTATGCACTTATATATAATCATATCTTATCATACATACACACATACATTGATACATAGATATAATAATGTATGTAATAAATACAGGAGGACATACATACATTCATTCATGCACACCAATATTTATGTGTGTAATGAATGTATAGAGACAGGATGAGGAAGAATAGAGAGCATTAATGCATATATAGTTTCCAATCTGCACTCATAGATGGAATGCTTTGACACACAGATACACACTGGTATGTTTGGCTGTATTTCTTTATGTACATTCTAATTTGTTCTGGATTTAGATTTTATTTGGTTCTGTTTTCCATTTTTAAGGGCTCTCTATGGTAAACTGAGTGCAGGGAATGTGTAACAGAAAGGTGCATTGTACAAAGGAAGCTGATCTCTTGGTGCAGACACATGAAATGATTGCTGGAAAGAAGGGATTATTGTTTTATTTTCCTTTATCCCCAGCTACAAATTCCACTCCCATTCTCCCCTCTGCAAAGCATTCCGGATGTAACAGATCCGCCCACCCCTTGCGATCTGGGATACATTAGCTCTCCTTGCTTGCCATTTCTCCCCTGTACTCCCCCCCATCCTTAAAGAATAGCCAGCCCCCCCCTCTATTCCCCCAACTCTACAGACAACGACAAGGTTCTAACAACAAATACACAAACAAAACAAAACAGATTGTGCAAGTGCATTGTATTAGCCCTTAACGAAAGATTTGGGAGTTTTGGTAAGCAGTGCCATAGTTAATCTTGTCAGCCTGCTGTCTACTTGTGTTTACAACTGTCTGTCTGGGTGGGTGGAGTTCCCTTGCAAAGTGAAGGTCAAGTTAACATCCTTCCTTATATGGCATTTGATGGTCTCCCGTTTTCACCCCTTTGTCACAACAAGGCTAAAGGGGAATTGCTTTCTTAATGCTGATAAACAGTGTCATAGACATATGCTGCCTCAGCTCACGTTTGTGCACAAGCAACCTTAAAGATGCGTTAACGTTATGGACAGGCAAATGGCTTTTGGGACGATGCCTTCCTTCCCCCTCTCCCTCTCTCTCTCTCTCTCTCTTGGATAGATCCAGCCTTCAAACGAGATTTTCTTTCAACAATCTGCAAACAACACGTCTGCTTTCCAGAGGATGTTAAAAAGAAAAAAAAAGGCCCAGTTAGACAATGTCTCAACAGTTCAGTTTCCTTTTGCTGAAAACAATGCAGAGCAAATCGGTAAGAGAAAAGAAATGTATCTGAAACAAAGTTACAATTTGTGTGTCTCTTCAGGCCTTGGGTCCCATTCACAAGCAGACATATGGGTAATATTTTTTAGAAAATAGTACATATATCTGTGTAAAATGACTATATGTTGTTGTTGCTTAGAAAGTAAACGAGATTATTCCTACAGAACCCCCCCCCCCCCCCCCTTCTTAATTGTTGAGGAAGTCAGTAATCCCCCACACAAGGCCTCGATGTGCTAGTACAACCACTAAACCTGTGTGTAAAATCACGTGTGAAAACCAGGCCTGTTTGACAGGTGTTAGTAAATTCAGCGAGTATTGATTTCTTTATTTTTCTTTGAACTCTTGCAATAATTCATAGAATTGTTTTGGGGTTTTTTTTTTTTGCTTTTTTTTTGTGTGTGAACTATATGGTGTGTTATTTATTGATCTCTAATACCTATCACTGTACTTAAAGAAGTCTAAAAACTCCTTTTGCAACAATATGAACCAGTTTTCCTGTAGTTACATCATTATTAAATCTAAATACCCCATAATAACTAGATTACGTAGGATATGAAGCCCTCTTGCTAAATGGCTGGGTGACTAGCCTAAATAAATGCTCTGTCTTCTCGATTACACTTTATACTGGGGTGGTATTTTTTCCAAATGCCCCAGTCTTAAAAGGGAACCATTGTTACAATGAACTTGGTCTGTCTGCATCTTGAATGGCATAAATAGACCTGGCCAGAACACTCTCTAAAGCTGTACATAATCTATACAATCTGGACCGAATGTTTCGACTGTTACCAGATGTGCTCCTCGGCGTCTTACATTACATACATCTCTTGTTGTGTGTAATATCTCTTTGTGGGATTTAGTTCCCATCGTGGAAAGTTAAGGGAGTTGTGATTATTGTTTATCTGTAATTGCTCTGCTATGATGCTGTCTGCATAATGATCTCAAAATCAGATTGTGGTGTAATATAGTTTATTTTGTGAAAATGTATTGTGTGGTGCAAGATTAGAGATGCAAGTTGCAGACTATATAATCTGAATCTCATTAGCTATTTTTTCTTTCTTTGTCTAAAGCTTGTCATTGATTTCTACCTATCTCTGGGACGCCACTCACTTTAGTAAATAGGATGTGTCGAATTTCACTGCAGCTGGAAGACTCTCCCCCCCAGTGGAGTGATTGCAGATGTTACTAGCACCCAGTTGCGCATTTCTTAAATATTGTACACGTACACACCCCTGAAGAGCATCCAGTATTTGTATACTAGGGGTGTGTTCACTAAACAGCGACTTGGAATACATTGACAACTGACTTGCAAGACTTACACTAAATAAACACATAGGAATACATTCCATTTTGGCTAATTTGGGGTTTTGGCTTTCCCAGTTCTGTTATTTGGTATTCATTTTTGCAATTCGTTTCTAAGCGCAATTCAGTGACTAGATTTTAAATGGTCTTTCTCAGTAAATTATAAACGCATTATTTTCATGTATACATTTTTGTTTCATACATTGTTTTAGTGTGAGTGTATTTGTTTTAATTGCCTAATTTTCCTAAAATTCAAGTTCTAGTGTTACTATACTGCATTAATACATACTCCTTCCTTCTACAATGACAACGAATATTTACAGGATCTGACAACTTGATACTAGTATCTTACTATATTGTTTTTTTCTGCTGTTGTTTTGTTTAGTTGTATACGATCAATAATTGTCTGAGAGTTTTTCGTCGGTCCAATAAAATAATCTAGATTTCAAATGTTTTAGTGCAGTCCTTTCCAGTCTGTCTGTCTGTTTACTTATTACTTATCTGTCTGTATGTCTGTCTATCTATCTATCTATCTATCAAAAACAACTCCCAGGCATTCAATCATTATACACACACACACACACATATATATATACACTTAAAGACCAGCACATACATTTACACATGTATTTTCTATATCATGCTAATACATATATTACATAGCATGTGTATAATGCCAAATACTAAGCAGGAATTTATCATTAGACATTTTTTTTAAATAAATATTACAAAATGACTTGCAATGTATTACCAGATCGAGTCAGGGTGCAAATTGATAAACAGAATAGCAAACAGAGTAATACATATCCTAGAGTATAATGTAAAATGTATATAATTGCTTAGATCTGTTAAAATAAATATACAATTATAACATGTTAAGATTATTTTAGTGTTTTCTTTAGTATTATGAAACCATGTGAATGTAAATGTGAATGTATGGACTAGAACGAACACACGAATTAACTAATATAGCGACGGCCTGATGCACATAACGACGTGAACACAGACATGCAGCAAGATAAGAAAGTCATAATTATTAATACATATGAAATCTATTTGGGACTTTAGAGGGAAAGATGGGTGGATAGATGGGTGAATGAGTAGGGGATGGGTTTATAGTTGGGTAGGTAGATTCAGACACAGAGTAACAAACTCTTACACACAGACATCCGTCTAAAAGAATACACGCCACATATGTAACAAGCATGAGTATGAAGCGATAAATTGCTAAATATGAATTTAATATAAGTTAGGAAAACAGCTGTATCTATCTATCTATTTATCTATCTATCTATTTATCTATCTATCTTCCTATCTATCTATCTATTTATCTATCTATCTATCCTTCTATCTATCTATCTATCTATCTATCTATCTATCTATCCATCCATCTATCTATCTATCTATCTATCTTCCTATCTATCTATTTATCTATCTATCTATCTATCTATTTATATCCTATCTATTTATCTATCTATCTTCCTATCTATCTATCTATCTATTTATCTATCTATTTATATCCTATCTATTTATCTTCTATCTATCTATCTAGCTAGCAATCAGTTTGTCTGTCTGTCTGTATTTGTGTACACTATATATGTATTGATTTTGGAAATTGGCGCATTAGGCAAAAGTTAGGCAAAGTTACTCATTTATGGGGTGATTTCCTTTTCATTTTTACATATATGCACGTAGGTAGACAGACACACAGAAACACAGGAATAAAAATATATGTGTGTGTGTGTGTGTGTGTGTGCGTGTGTGTGCGTGTGTGTGTGTGTTGTGCGTATGTTTGTATTTATAGTTAAATCCCCCTCTCACAATATTGTAAAGGGCTACGGAATCTGTTGGCGCTAAATAAATGGCAATAATAATAATAATAATAATAATAATAATAATAATAATAATGAATATATATAAATATAGGGCGAGAGATAGATAGATAGAGAGAGAGAGAGAGAGAGAGAGAACGTATAAAGAGAGAAAATAGACAGATAAATAAGTCGGTAGTTAGACAGACAGACAGACAGATAAATAGATAGACAGAGAGACACACAGACAAACAGACAGACAGACATACAGACACACAGAAAGATACATACATACATAGATAACTTGTGTATTCGTGGTGTCCATGTATTTCTCTGTATTGTGAGTGTGTGTACATTGTGTTTTTCTAACTGTCTGGCACACCGAGTATTAGGGTTAAGGTGTTGCGGAATACCTGGCGGGGTTGTTTAGTAATTAGATAAGAATTCCGATGATTAGGGAGAATGATGCCTTTGCCTTCCTTTCTATATGAATCATACAGTTATTGACATTCCCACCCTGAATACAGTGTTTGCTCTGCGTGTGGCTGCGGACTCATCTTATCTGGTTTATCTTTATTGAGTCCACATGATTTTGAACTTGTACCTTAGGTCTGGAGAGAACCAATCCTTCAACCAGCCCAATGAATGCTTCACCGCTTACACAGCCCTTTTAATAGCCTGGCCTAGATCCAATTAAACGGATCTCTGCCGTTTGGGGACTCTTAATATTTTTCATGCTTTTCCCACTTGTGGCTATTTTTCTGCAATTCTGGTTTTTCTTAACACCCAAGCGGTATGTACTAATCTTTGTTTATGGCTGCGGGTTGGAGTTGTTTTTTATGTCCCCAAGACTCATGCCTAGGAAGTAATTACAGTCCTGGGCTAGTTGGGTGGAATGACTTCTTAAAAGCATCTCACAGACAGAAGCCATAAAACCAAAGAATGCTGCAGACCCTGAGATTTTGGTTGGAACAAAATGGCAAATATTTAGAAACTGGTCTCTTTCTTTGCCTGCAGTGGTCTGGTGTCTCCCATCGAAGTGCTTGTCCGGACACAGCAAGTTGTAACTGAAGTATGCAGCAATATAACAATATAACAGGGCATTGAGCACACTATCTGCTTCCTGTGATACACACTGACACACAAGCAGTGTTCACAATCCAACGCTTTACTGGGAGAATAGAGAATTTCAGAGACAATATTAGCATCTTGTTCAAAATCAAATTAATTGGCTGCATGACACGAGCTCTCTGTTTCATTAGTCTGTATGTGACTACTATTTAATTTTTTACATACATTGCATCTGTAGAGCTATTAAGTAGAGAGGTGACACATTTAATACTTTTTTTGTTTTTTTAAGCATACTAACAATATATATATGTTATTCCAATAAAAAAGGTATCATTTCATACTACGGTACTCTGGTATTTTTACATCTTTTATATATATACACGCCTGCGCGCACACACACACACACACACACACACAGACAGACATTCTATATATATGCTCAAATAATGAATACAACATAATTTCTCTCTGTCTTTCTGTGTAGCTATCTCTGTATCTCACATCAATCTAGCTGTTTATCTGTCTCACTCACTCCATTTATCCTTTCTGTCTGAGAGCCTCTCTGCCTCTCCTATCACAATTGTATTTATTTCACCTGTACCGCGAACAAATAACCTAATATATTGGTTTATAAGACTGTGACAAAAAGTATCTCATACAAAAGTCTGATTTTCGCATAAAGTCGTGGCATTGATAAAATAACATAATACATGCAGATTCCTTTTCACCAACTCGTTCATTGTTTTTAGATGATTATATCTCCAGCCTTGTTTTATGTCGTTTTTTTCATTCCATCTATTTGTCAGAGCTTTGAACAAAAGATTCATTAACACGAACACTGTTAGAGATTGGAGATCTGCAAGTATTAATTAACAGCTCAATCAGGAGTGGCAGAATTTCCTTAGAATAACATTCGCTTTCCACTCTAAATGTCTGTGTTCTGTATATGTAACTCACCACGTTCCAACTTAGCACAATATTTTAGTGATCTGTTTTGTGTTTTTTGCAGAGGTTTTTTTTTTTTTTTTTGTCTCTCTGCACTTTTGTGTCGCCATGTTCCTTCGTATTGGGGGGTTGGGTGCACCAAAAGAAAATCCCAGACTGCAGCTCTATTCAGCATTTTATGATGGCCAGGAAATTGACATTGGTCAAATTCAAGTGCTCTGGCCCCCCAGCTGTCTATGTGGCAAATGCTGCAATGAGCTTGCAAATCCTTTACTTTTAACATGGGTTAAACCAAACCATAGGTCAAGCATAACTGATATGTTCTTACCCTGTGAGGTCTAGTTGTGAAAGTCTAATAGTGAAAAATATCAATAATTTTTACACTTGCTCTCTTACTTTACACTAGATATATTATACTATATATATACGTGCGTGTGTGTGAGTGTATGTGTATTTCTGTGTGTGATTTTGTGTGTGCTTGTGTTATCTATCTGTCTGTTAGTCTGTCTGTCTGCCTTTCTGCTGTCTGTCTGTCTGTCTGTCTGTCTGTCTGTCTGTCTAATCTATCTATCTATCTATCTAGCTATCTTTCTTCATGTGCATATGTACATAAACCTGCATATCTAGGTGTATATGTGTGCATGCGTGCTTCATGGGTGTGCAGTATATACATATATATTTGTGTGTGTTTCTATGTGTGTGGTGTTTATGTATGTCTATAAGCATCTCCCTTTCTTTATATGGGATATTGTAGCTGTCTGTGTTGTAATGGATGGCGAACTGCGAGAAATAACGACTACCATAAACAATAGCTTAAGGTTATTAGTTTGTATCAGGTCTATCAAACGCCAAGCAAAAGAGCCAGTGACACTTTAATTAAAACTTGCAAGCTCCAGGCAACATTTCAGGTATAAAACAGGTAGATTGCAAAACAAAAATAAATATGTTACTCAGACACGTTCATGATTAGAAACAGAAGAAGAAGGTTTAATTAGTTGCTTATAATTCTGACTTGATTCATATTTTTACAATCCCTCGCTTTCTGCTCTATTTCATAAAATATAAATTAATGGATGATATATTGATACCTTTAAAATAAGTCCTCATTAACACGATGTGTATGCAGATGCTTTCATTGAAGTCAATCAATTGTTTTCTTGTTTTGGGATTTTTTTTAACTTTTTGTTCTCTTTTATTAGATTTTTCCCCCTTTTTTCATTGATCTGGTTTGAGGCTAATGTACTAAAATTAATAATGTATAATTTAACAGTGAATCGATCAGTTTCCTTCATTTCGAAATGAATGGACAGAATTAATTCAGATACAAAATCTAAACAACCTTTCTAGCTGCTAACGTATAATGTATATGTAAATGTTTATATTTAGTATATTTACGTAGTTGTGTCTATATGTACATTTAAAAGTACATTTTGGGATCATATACATCTATTGTGATATATAGCGTATACTATATATATATATATACTGTATATTTAATTTATGTAACAGTATTTAAAATAAAAATGAATGGGTAGTGATTGTTATGGCCCGTAAGGAGACATCTATATAATTTGTTATTGTGTCTGATTTGTGTTAATATGTAGAATATTAAAAGATACAATGAATCAGTCAATAAAACAGTGTTATTAACTAAAGACAGTGTGTCCCTTGTTTCAAAACACATAAAGACTTGTGCATGTAAGTAGGAAGAAATAATAGCATTTGGGAATAATTTATTTTATTTAAATGATTCGAGAAATGTAAAATTGCACAGAACATTTAACCCTTTCTCCACAGGCCTGCGGAACAAAGCAAGTATATATACGAAATGTATGCTACAGGAAATATATATATATATATATATATATATATATATATATATATATATATATATGCAAAAATGATTTTAAATTAAGGTCCAGATCACGTATTTCTTTTTTGTTAACGCGAATTAGCCTTTTCTGATGCAGTTTGAGTTTGATCCTAAAAGGATGGATCTAAGTGTAAGACAATTGTATTTTTTTTTATTTTTTGTATTTGCCACATTAAATCAGTATTGATCTGTTAAAGCTAATCTGGGCTTTGTACCGTTCAATCTGAGCAGGGGCATTAAATGCGACATCCACAGTGGTGTACATTAAAAAACAAATGCTGGCTAATTTTAATTAGGAAGCTTTCACATTAAAAGTGTAATACAATAAGGATCAAAGTTTTGCATTGTTGTACACTATATGTAAGAAACCTCATTGCAGGTAAGCTTTACATGTAGCATTTATTATTTTGTTAATGTGCAAGTGAGTATCTCTGCAGAAAGCACAGCTCTGCAAACTGTCTGAGTCCCAATCCTGTGATTTAAACATTACCTACAGGGTATTCCTGATATATTGGGATAAGGCTGGAGTAGTTCTAATTCTTCTGGGTTTTAAACTGCTTGGAACCCGGATAGGAAGGTCAGCATGTAGTTTCAAGCTATGTGTGTTCTGAACTTTGAAACATTGCCTTTTTGTCAAGTTAAAGTCTGGCTTATTTTAAGTTTCATACCTCCAAGGTGGTGATTTATACTGTGGCTGACATAAAAAGCATCTACAAGGAGGCAATTAGTTATTGGAAGAAGTCAGTTAATTGCTCTCATTCTGAAAGTAACCTCTTATATGTAGCATCAATAATATACAGATGTGTAGGGTCTGAGCTTTAAGCTGATTTTTACAAATGTTTCAGGACTTGCTGACCCCCCAAAACTTGTGTTGCCCCCAAGCAATTTCATTTGAACTCTCCAAAAAAATGTTTTAAAAAGTTCATTGTGTCTCCCTCAAAGTTGAAGCATTAGGTGGGAAAATAAGAGTCGACCTTTTTTCTAGTGAGTGCAAATCCCCATGACAGAGGAACCAAATCTAGAAAGCAGAGACCAAATTGCAAACTTCAAAAGCACCCCCCTCCCTTAACCCCCCCCCCCCCCCCCCTATTCTCCCTCACAACCACCCCTTGAAATGAGTCTTACACTGCTTTTCCTTCTCAATGCACACAAGGGGAGTTGCCTAAAAGAGAAAAAAAAAATTGAATACAAATCTGCAATTGATTTTCATAATGTTTCTGCGGTGTTTGAAAACCAATCGTTTTTGAACCTCTCTCAGATCTTACCTAAGTGAACCCTCCTACGCCTCTAAGTGCTCGGGACTGATATATGGCGATATCTAGCCCCGGCATCACGTGCTCCTGGGGAGAGACTAAGACGGACAGCGCGTCATCCAGCCATCCCAAAATTTTCCCCCTCTGCAGATCGCCTCCAAAACATCTATCTATAGAGCCAGAAAGGGAGAAAGATGTTTAACTCGGTGAACCTGAGCAACTTTTGTTCCCAGTCACGCAAAGAGAGGACTACCGAATTTGGAGACAGGACAGGCTGCACCTCCAACCTGTACCTCCCCAGCTGCACCTACTATGTACCCGAATTCTCCACCGTTTCCTCTTTTTTGCCCCAGGCCCCTTCTCGGCAGATCTCTTACCCTTATTCCACTAACCTTTCCCAACCAGTTCGGGAGGTATCTTATGGCTTAGACCCTTCCAGTAAATGGCATCCTAGAAGTAATTACGCCTCTTGCTACCCTGCAGCAGAGGATCTGATGCATAGAGAGTGCCTCCCTCCTTCTTCTAGCATGACCGAAATGCTAATGAAAAACGAAAGCGTGTACAGCCACCATCACCACCACCACCATCACCACCATCCCAGCGCTAACCACCCTTCCTCAGGATTCTATTCCAGCATGAGTAAGAACACAGTGTTGCCACAAGGATTCGATCGCTTCTTTGACAATGCATACTGTGGGGCAGACAACCCTACCGAAGACTGTGTGTCCAAGAGCGATGGCAAAGTGGACAGTGACCCCCAGGCTAGTGCACTGTCAACCGGAGGGGACCAGGGTCTGGATCCGGAAGACGAGGAGGAAAACACTAACCCAGGATCATCAGCCTCGTCCACTTCGGTTAACAATAAGGATGCAAATAAAAGCAGCAATTCCAGTAGGTAGTGAGAGTGTGTGCAGTGTGTCTCCCAGGCAGCCAGGAGTGGGGAGGTGAAGGGGGCTAGCCCGGTGTTTTGTCGGTCACATTTTTATGTGGAGTTTTATAAGCATTCAAAGGATTTTATTAAACCTACAAAAGCTCTTTCTTCCAACGAGAGGGGAATTTTTACGATGGGAAAGCTCTTTGGGGGAGAGGAAAAAAAGGGAGAGAGACTAAGTGTGAGAGAATAGAATGAGAGTGAGTGAGAGACAACAGTCACAGGAGAAACAAACAAACAAGTAGATTTAAGGCATTTTTTGGGGGGTTGTGAGTTGGAGTGTGGGAAGGGGGCAGTTTGTGTGAGCTGCAGACTTAGAGGCAGATATTCACTTTGATCATGAACTTTCAGGGCATTTTAAAGGGTTTTGTTTGTGGGCTGTGGAGGTGAAAGGCAATTGGGCAGAACATAACCTTGGCTTCCTGAGTCTGGGATTCAGAGTCTCTTCCTGCTGTTTTCTGTATTAATAGCAATCCATGCAGGGTTGTGTTATATGATGCTATGGTGATGATAATAATAATTCTGCAATAAAGCCCATGCACAATCCTACTATATGTGTATATTTGCTCATTTTATGATTCTAAATGCTGATATGCCTTATGTCTCCCTGTTTTCCTTTGTATGCATGCCTTTAATAAAATAGGACGTCATATGCATGTTCATTGCCTGGGTAGATATCCCTACATCCCAATATGCAGGACATATTACAGTATTTAATAAAATAAACAGGGTTTCCTTTTCACTGACCAGCTTGCATTCAGCTTATCCTGACAAAAGGGACAATGCTCTCTAACTGCTTCATCTATACTCTGGGAAATCCAATACCTACAATAGCTAGTTGTATTATAGATATGTGAATAGAAAGTTATATTTTAAATTTGTTTACCGTTGTATATTATCTTACACTGTATTGTATATATTTTTTTCTGCAAGTGCAGTGTTTAGAATGTGTTCATACAGATATATACAATACAGACTGTGGTACAAAGATTTATATATATATATTACATATTATATCAAACGTGCATATAGACAGACAGACAGACAGACAGATAGGTAGATAGGTGGCTAGGTATAAAGATAAACACACACATACACACACACACACACACACACACACACAATAAGTAACTTGTATGCACATCAGTATTCTTTAGTAAAATATATATTTTTTTATCATAGTAACATCATGCTACTTGAATATATATGTGTGTGTGTGTGTGTATGTGTGTGTTCATATATAGAGACAATGATCGTGCATACTTATGTATACAAGCACACACAAATATATTTTTTTCTATGTGTGTGTTCTGATTGTGTCTTTCTAGTGCATTTGTGTTGCAATGTATTTCTAATTATGTGTCTGTATTAGCACTATGTGTACCATTCTATTACTAATGGCAATATTAATAATTAAAATATCATTGTACATGTATTAAGCATATAATGTGAGCGCCTGAAATGGCATGACTGATGCTGCATGTTCCTTAATGTGTACTCCATGCTGTCACAGGACATACTGTCAACGTGATATCACTTTTGGGAAAGTTGTTGCAGTTTGTCACTATATCAACCTTGTTTTTATCATTTTGAAGGTGCCCCTCGTACAAGGAAGAAGAGGTGTCCCTATTCTAAATTCCAGATCCGAGAACTGGAGAGAGAGTTTTTCTTCAATGTGTATATTAATAAGGAGAAGAGGCTCCAGTTGTCTAGAATGCTGAATCTCACCGACCGCCAGGTTAAAATATGGTTTCAAAACAGAAGAATGAAAGAGAAAAAACTAAGCAGAGACCGACTGCAGTATTTTTCTGGGAATCCGTTGCTGTGAACATGTTGATGGTGTAAATTGAATGCACTGTACTGGTGAGGAGTGTTTGTCCTGCAGAGGATAGGAACATGGCTTACATTCTGAGTCCTCACTCAAGCTCAGAGTACCAGCCTCATTCTGTTACATATTACAAGGTAACAAAAGGAGGAGCACTTGGTAGGACTGAACAGCATTTAAGGACAGACATGAACTTCTTTTTTATTTAACTAACTGCTGAAGAAATGGATTCTTCAATTTGCTAGATCATTCATTTCAAAAAGCCTAGAACTGTGAAAACATGATTATTCTTGCTATTGTTTTTAATAGACTATAAGGACGCGCCTATCACAATGAAGATAATGGCCAAAGTTTTTATGAATCCACGAATTGTGTTCTTATATTATCGATATTTGTGAGTGTATGTGTGTGTATGTGTTAAGGGAGAGAGAGATGTGTGCGTGTTTGTGTGTCTATGTGTGTCTGTACATGCATATCTAAAATACATTTTCTTAGTTATTTTTCCTGTTGTTTAACATGTCCCCATTTGGACCTATTTCCCTGCCTCAAAATTTGTTGTAATAATTGTTAGTGTGTTTTACATCAGAGACAAAACACAACTTACAATGTGTTTGCGCTTTCTCCATTTTTCTTGTTTAGATTAAACAAACAAACACATTAGACACCTTCAAGGTAGGTATGCAGATATATAACACACATATATACCCACATGATACATACCTTGTAGTGTGTTTATTCAGCTAAAAAGAAAACACAAGCACGCGCACACACATATATTTACAAACACTCACATACACATATATGTGTGTGTTGTATGTGTCTGTGTGAGTTTGTGTGTATGTGTATGTTTTGTAGAGATTTTGGATGTGTGGTAGCATTTCCACCATTTCCACTTAGCTGGTCCTTTCACAGTGTTATTTTTTTTTTTTTTGTATTTTGTATTTGCCTATGATTAAATGCCCATAGGAGTCATAGTAAACATGTCTTCATGTACAGAAAAAAACATGGAAGGAAGTGACTCCTTGTTGGATATGTGCAATATTATACAGTTCTCATATTTTCACCAAATTGGTTTGGCCCAAAGAAATCAAATGTAACATGTCAGCATTTTCCAATTTTCAAACATCCTTTTTCATAGTATAAAAAAGAAAAAACCTAAAAATAAAAAGATGGTATTTTTTTTAAACATAAGTAACAAAAAGTAACAATTTACAAAATCAACCTGGTTACAATTTTCTTTTAAATAGGGTCCGAATTGTGTTATATACATAAGCACAAATGTTTAATTGACAAAGAAAAAAACATACAAAATAAACACAAAAATCGGTGTCTACAAACAGATCGGGTTACTCACGAATAAAAACTACAGTTTATCGGCAATGTTTCATGCATGTATCTTTCTGTATACAATAAATAAATGCCACCAATTTATTATAATTCTGATTACCATGGTTATTCTAAGACAGTATTGCAGACAAAGCTGTCCTTTGTTTTAGGAGTCTCTATAAAGCTCTGCTAACAGTAACATAGGCTCTCTTGTGTGATGTATATGTGGAAAGTCAAATTGTGCTATTTTACATGTGGATATATCTATGTATATATACATTCTGCAAGAAAGGAGAGATGCTCTCTGTGCTCCAAGGAATGTGGAAAATATACAAATGCAAAGCAGAAAATACACACGATTTGATCCAATAAAACAAGTTGTTAGATTACTAGGTCATTGTGAAAATGTACAAAATAATGTTATAGGGCCATGTTTCCCATAAAACAAATTGCAAATAAGTAAGGATTAAACAGCTGTTGCCAATGGTTTATTTGCTTACAGTGAGGATTAGTGAGGAGATGCATGGTTACAGTTTAACACTAAATAACATACTGCAGGCATTAGACCTTGCTGAAAGAAAAGTCAAAGAGGCGATAGAAAGGGCCTGGATACATTGTCACATGTCTACCTGGATTGGACACACAGTAATCTACAGTCTGTGTCACTGTTGATTTAACATTGAAAATAAAAAAAATAATAAAAAAATAAAAAAAACACCCACAAACTACAACGCAGGGAGAGTAACAAGACACTCACTTGTATTTATGTATTATATATGTTTGTGTGTGTGTAATATATTAATATGTGTATGTGTGTATGTATATATATTCAACTCGTACATAATATACATATATCAACCAATACACATTAAAGGTATATTTTTTGTTTACATGGGATGAGTGCCAGAAACAGCTATTTTTCTGTGTATATATATATATATATACCCTCTTGTAGTTTTATATAATATATAGTTTTATATATATATATATAATGTACGAGTAAAAAATACATATATATTTATATAAAGTTTGTGCGTGAGAGTCTAAAAAATATCTAAGTATGTACAATTACATACACACACACACACACACAAATATACATATACACACACACAAGATCCAGCGTGCTCACTCATCCACTAAACAGCAACTTCAGAGCTCACAGATTTTATTAGTTAAAAAAATAAAAAAATAAACATTTAATGTAGGAAAAAATAATGGGGGTTTAGTTTCAGTATATGATCATACATTGCACAAGCCTGCCACAGACAGACACGCAGAGATAAACGTTTATAGTTTAAGTGTACGATATTTTGTTATCCCTATTGTCAAATCAAATAAACAGGGGGGGGAAAACATGGATCGGTTTATCATTATGATCCTATGGCCATAACCACCAAAATCCCACATACTGTACACACTCATGCATGCATACACACGTTAGTATTGTAGTAGTTATGATAGTGTAGAATCAAATGTTAAAATATTGACAGTTGTATTTAATGATGAGTTGATCTGTTTTTAGTTGATGGGGTTTTATTTTGGTTGTTTTTTTCTTTACCCTAGGTATATAGATTTTTCTATTTTTGTTTTATCCTTTCACTCCATGGTCGTGAAGAAATAGGGGCATTTACACAAATTAACTGTTGTGTCCAGAGGTTAGAAAATAATTCTAAAAAAAATAAAAATAAAAACAAGCTACAAAGTCCAAATGTAGAAGAAGTAATTCCCGGAACAGCTGAAGATGCTTTGACAAAAGAACCCAGTCTAGACAATGTCATAAAGGCTACAGCACTAAACTGCTTATTTTTGCTTAATTGCTCTGTGGAGCCTTAGGCGAAGGCTTCCGTTGTAAACAGTAAACAAATAGGAAAGTGTTTGTCGTAGAAAATGTGTGTGAGATCCGTCCAGTGGTATTTACTTATTTATGATAGATTTTTTTCTCACGTCTTTCAGTGAAGTTGCTCACAAGGAATCTGTAGGCCTAGTTCAAAGTTTCCTTGATTTAAAATGGAATGCTAGCTGTAAAACCCAAGTTTATAGTACACGTGGGAGTTTGCAACACAAGGCAATCGCCAGGGCCAAAGAGGAAAGGGATTTTACCCTTTCAAGGTTCAGCAAAATTGATCAACAACTCATTGATTCTCAATCGATTTATTAGCCCTACCAGCACTGAACGGGTTAATAATGTTTGGTGGGGGAGCTCAGCCATAGAAAGGGGGGACCTCACGTGAAGAGCCATTTTCAGTTCTTGATAAATTCTACTTTTTTTAATGTTTGCAGTGGAGGGAATTCTAGAGACAAAGGAGTGGGGGCGGTTAAACATTAGGACCAAAAAAAAAAAACAAAAAAAAAAAAACTTATGCAAAGCGTTTATTGCTGTTATTAAATTACTTAACAAATTCTAACATAACCCAACCTGGAAAATGAGAATATTACACGTCTTTGAACTTCAATAAAGTCAAGGCCATTACCCACTACTCTTTGTAATAAAGAAAAAATAGACTCGACCAGCAAGTATTGCACAGGGATATGGCATATTTTTGTTTAGAAAAAATGATATTTATTAACAGAGGAGATTATTACGTTAGTCATTTTTACAGGTGCTTGGGTAACGTTTAATCTTGTAAATAAACTTAGACACGTATGGGGGCTTTGCAATTTATATTTGTGGGATTTTTACTTAATCTTTTTATAATGTTAATGATTGAAAACACTGTGTTATAATAGTGCTGTTACCAAAATCGTTTAGCAAATTATAGTGTTTGTATTTTAGTGCACAAAGTTGATCCCAGCATGCATCACGACAGCTATTATACACAAGTAAAAGAACAAAAAAAAAAAAAACCACACACACACACTAAATATATTCCTGGGCAGGGTGGGGTAAAGGAGGTCCGACCGAGCCTTAAATGCACTTAATAATATCCAAGCTAATTACACTAGACTTCCTCTGTGAAGTAGAAAACACCAAACACATAATCCAAAAGCTGTTTCCTATTGCTTGCCTGTGATCCCAACAACATATCGAATCCTGCTACAGATTTTTTGATTTTTTTTTTTTTGCAGTTGTAAAAAGTTAGAAACAGTTTGGGAAAGCGAGTGACAGAGAACTTGTAACTGCTTATTTCCCGCACACATTGCTGAGTGTGACACACACAAACACACACACACACAAGCAATGGGTGATAGATAATTCGTCATTGAAAGACTTTCTGCTTTTCCGAAAATAGCTTGCTGAGTAGAAGGAAGATAGATATCTTAGACAAAGCTTTTAACATGCAGAAACAAAGACCCACACTCACACACACACACACACACACACAAACATATGCAGGCACACAGGCAGTGATGCATTCACTCACTCACTCATTACAGCTCAGGAGTTGAGATATAAACTTGGATCTGTCTTATCCATCCTGCAGCCTGGAGCAGGACTCGTCGCTAATTCTGGAATGGGGCAGGCGGTGGCTGAGATTCCCTTGTGCTCTTGCAGGGGTTTGTGTTTTTTTAAGGCAGGAGCCCAGGATGGAATTTAGGATTTCGCATGCAAGAAGAAGACAGTGGCTTTGGCAAATGGACTTGAGGACGGCCATTAGGAAGCTGTGATCTCTGCCTGAGGACCTTGTGCACATGGATGGAGGGGCTGAGACCCTGACTCTATGGTCTCCTGGGGAATCAGAACACAAAGGCTGCTACACGATTATTTGAAGGCAATTTGTTTTCCAGTTTCAACTAATGCTATCTAGAACTATACTTTCTACAAACAATAGGAAGGCTCAGCTGATCGCCCCAGCAAGAACCTGATCTTTTTCTTAACTTTGTTTATTTTTTTCTCTCTTAATGCTTCAAGTTGTTGTTGCTCTCTCTGTGTCTGTTACAATGCTGCAATGCTTGTGATTTTATTGTTTAGCTGTATACCGTCGTATTTAAGGCTTTATATAGAAAGCCCCCATGTCTATCCTGTAATTCGCCAATAGTAGGCACTCTGGGGCAAGAATCTTTCTTATTTCCCTAATGTTCCATTACAACTTGAACTTCTAAAAAAGGCTCTGGCCTCATAGATAACTTGATATATTTCACATTGAGAGAACTCACTATAGTTGTGTATGTCTGATAGATAGATAGATAGATAGATAGATACATAGGTATATAAATAGATGATAGATAGATAGATAGATAGATAGATAGATGGATAGATAGAAAGATGATAGATAGATAGATAGATAGATAGACAGACAGACAGACAGATAGATAGATAGATAGATAGATAGATACATAGGTATATAAATAGATGATAGATAGATAGATAGATAGATGGATAGATAGAAAGATGATAGATAGATAGATAGATAGATAGACAGACAGACAGACAGACAGATAGACAGATAGATAGATAGATAGATACATAGGTAGATAAATAGATGATAGATAGATAGATAGATAGATAGATAGATAGATAGATAGAAAGATGATAGATATATAGATAGATAGATTGATTGATTGATAAATAGACACATTTATAGAGTATATGTCTGTCCGTCTGTGTATATATATATATATTTGCTTTTCTAGGACAATGAACAGGCGAATAACAAAAGAATAACGATTAACACACATACTGCCGCAGTCACATATTCTGAAAAACGCCACTGTATGTATATATGTATATATCTATTTCTCTCTCTATATGTGTGTGTGTGTGTGTGTGTGTGCGCGCGCGTATATATATATATATATATATATATATATATATATATATATACATACATATACATATACAAACACACACAACATATACAAATAATATTAAAATATTATTTAAATATAGAAACATACCCATAACACACAGTTTTTTTCAAAATAGCACACATACACTAACACATTTATAAATACACAGACTCTGCGTAATGTACACAGGACAATCTCTTTGTTTTAGCAGAGTTTCTCTGTATACATTGCAAGACTCACTGTTCCTATTGTTCATTGTTGTTTAATTAAGCAGAGAACATTTTACTATTTTACTAAACACACACACACACATATAAAGTAATTAAAAAAAATAAATATATATATATTTTTGGTTTATCACATATATATGTATCCCTCTCTCTCTCTCTCTTTCTCTCTCTCTCTCTCTCTCTATATATATATATATATATATATATATATAACAAGCGTGATGTGATCATGGTAAAATATATGTATACATATATGTAGTGGTCTCACCTACAATGCATTTTAAGCTTGATCACATCACAATATATATGTGCGTGTGTATTTCAGTATTATTTACACATAATATAGCTGTGTGTGTGTGTGTGTTCGTCTTCCTGTGTGTATTTTGTGTATTATTTATATACATATTTTTTCTTTTATTTTCTCACAAGCAGGGAAAACATTAAACAGAAGTACCAGAAGCATTAAATGGAAGTACATGGGGATTCATTAATAAGCCGCCTAACCGTTACTTATCACCATTTAATTAAAAGATTTTTATTTTTTTTTCCAGTGGGTTTAGGATGTGCGTGCATTTTACGTGATTACAACACTAGTTACAGTAATATTGCTTTGCTTGCTGTTAAGTGGAATGTGACAATTAATCACATGATAGTTAGAAAAAATAAATAAATAAATACATTTCAATTACATTCTGTGTAGAATTTTCATTGAAACCTCAAAACAGAATTCGATGCGTTATGAGCCTGGACTCGCGGTTAATCTCTTTGTCATTGAACCTATTATCACGGCTACACATGAGTAATAATCTTACATGAGAGATAGATAGATGTTTATAAAAAAAAAAAAAAAAAAAGGCATTATATCTTAACGCCTTACATTGTATGTTCAATCTCTGTGAGGTACAATCATTTCTAACTTTCTCTAACTTTTTTTTCTAAATTTTATCTATTTTTATTTTAATTCAAATGTTTTAAAAAAATTGAGATTCTG